>NC_081140.1:12795086-13095086 GCF_958295425.1 Solea solea | reverse complement strand
GTCTCTTTGTGTTCTCACACACATGGAGTAAAGTTCATAAACTCACGCACACCTGGAAGTGTCGCAACACAATAAATAAGAAATAGCAAATGAGTTTCATATTGCACCTGTGTGAATACACTTAAAGAGCTAAAGAATGAGGGGGAAAAAAACCCTGTAAACCAAGATACCTGTTGAAATCAACCTGTTGTTGAGTAATGTTGTAGACTGGGTGGTCGGTCACACTCTTAACTACCCTGTCATTTCTACCTAAGGTATAACACAGGACCATTAATTAAACAGAATGTGTGACAGTTGTTTTTAGAATCCTGTGTGTCAGTCTGATCGCGCGACCTCAGTAGATGATCTGAAAGGAAGGATAATCTTTACTGCTGATATGTTTTTCATTTTTCACTTAAACTGTACTGTGACGGAGCTGTACCGTTGTCACACACTCACTCTTCTACCGCTTTATCCTCCACATGAGGGTCAGTATTGGATAATGCTTTGCAACACATCAAGAGTTAAAAAGTCATTGAAATATGTGAAAACAACGCTCACTCGGTTTGCCTACTCTATTGCTTTTCCATTCCCAGTTCCACGTTCTCTCTAAATTCCCAAATGATTCAAACTGCTGACAATGTTTTTTTAATGCCAATCTTTGCTGCACAGAGGCTTCTCCAAACCACAAAGAGTAGATTTCACAGTCTCACTCAGTGGAAACATACAGTTCAGCTCACATTTTAGTGTCTGTTGTATCTGTATAAGGAAACATCGGCGTAAAAGCCCCAGGAGGCAGGTTTAATTCTCCAGGGACGCATCATCTTCTGCAACTAAAACTATTCTCAAATCTTTTATCGTGAGTAGCTCATATGTTAACATCTGTGGAATTAGATTTGCACACAGCTTATTATTAGATTTTGGAGAAGAGCCCTTTCTTTTTAATATATAAGGTCAGGATAACCTAATGTCCCTTGTAATATAGAAAACTGATCAGTGGATTTAAATATTCTATTGGGTGGCTGCTTTTCTTAGCTTAATGTGTTAAAGTTTAACAACAGTGCTCCAAAAAAAGTTCTTCCTGTTTACAGTTTAGATAAGATAAAACTTGATGAGTAAAGAAGGTGGTTTTTCATTCAAATAGCAGAAAAAAACCCTGAAAAACTGCTGCGTACCATTTTACACGACACTATATTTGACCACAGTCATTAATATTGCTTTGTTCGTGTTCTGGGACATTAGCCCAGAGGACAAAACAAATTCAGATGCTCTGTTCACATGTCATCAGCTCACGGAATAGGAATAAATAACTGTAGAACTTGTTTAAGGTCAATGTAGTTATTGTATAAAGGAGCGTCAGTTTCCCTTTTTAATTCTAAAGCCTTCTTAGTAAAATTAAAACGATTATCGGTTATTGTAGTTATGCCACATTTTAGTTCATGAGCTTATTTGTCTGCTCTGTATTTTTTATATCCTGCTGAATTTGTAATGTAGGGCTGAAAGAATTACTCGATTAATCGATGACTAAATGAATCGTCATCTATAAAAAAAAAGAATTCAAACAAGTTTTCTGATTTTTCAGCTTCTTAAATGTGAATATTTTCTGGTTTCTTTGCTCCACACAGCAAAGAAATGATTAAAACTGAATAACTTTGGTTTGTGGACAAAACGAGACATTTGAGAACATCACCATATGCAGGAAAATAATCGAGCGATTAATGGATTATGAAAATAATCATTAGTTGCAGCTTTATTGTAAAGTCAATTGAGAAAAAATAGATCTGGTTATATCACATCATAATATATACTGACGACAGTCTCAGATGTTGGCTGATAACCAAACTGACTTTACCGTCTCAAAACCTCTTGTTGTGTTGACAGTTTTACTTGGAGGCAGATTTGGAGCTGACAGTTCTTCCTATACCTTTACACTACTTATAATCTGATTAGTGTTGACCTGAACATCGGATAACTGTCAGTTAGTCCGGCTAATATGAGCTAATATGTAAAGAGATAGAAACAGGGCACATTATTCTCTGGATTAATGTGTGTTTGCTTTCCTGCTGGTGTATGCGGATCTGAGGACTGTGAGTGAGCCACCAGGTGTTTACTTTGTTTAACAAAGTGGTGTGTGTGTGTGTGTGTGTGTGTGTGTGTGTGTGTGTGTGTGCACACGCATGCATTGGTGTGTGTGTGTGTGTGTGCATGGGGCCACAAACGCAGAGGGCTTTTCTCAGCCCCCCCCCCCCCCCCCTCTGTCATTTTACCTGTGTGTGGGCAGGTTAATCAGATTTTTGTGAATCAGCCTCATTTGCCTGTGTGGGTCCTCAGGCTATATCCTGTATGCTCAAGGTGAGGTGTGGGATAGATGGAGTGTATGTGTGTGTGTGTGTGTGTGGGTGTCTGTGTGTGCTCAGAAGTTAAGGTTTTGCTTATTCATGCTTTTTCATACAGGACAGGTGTGTTACCTCATGACAGCTCTGCAAACAGTAGACGTAGAAAGTATACACACACACACACACACACACACACTGGTTTCTGTGACTTCAGAGGACATTACTTTTAATTTCTTTCCTGGAGACTTACTCTGGCCTTATATACCAAACATGTCTTCCCCTTAAAATGTAGTTGTTTACTGTGCATTATAGTGACTCGATTTTTGAAGTCCCCATGATGTGACTGTGTTGACTGTGTTGAGGATGGACAGGTGACCTGACCAGGGTGTACGCCTATGTCATAGTTGATGTCAAATGATTAACGACAGTGTTGAGAATGATCCCAGCCTCTGTTCCTGGTTTACCTTGTCTCTTTCCTAAAACATTAATGTCAGGAACAAGAAACAAAAACAGTGTCCATGCAAATCAGGTGATGAGAGAGACAACAGACTGGCAATCATCATTATCATTAGCAGTGTAATTATCATCGCAATCATTGCCACTGCTATATTCACCAATCATAGCTTTTAGATCCCACTGTTATCACAGCTGCAATCACTCATCATCAACCCGCCACCATCGTCATCTTCATGATATATATATATATATATATATATATATATATATATATATATATATATGTATATGTATATATATATATTTTTTTTTCTTTTTTTCTTTGTGACAACCCCGACTGATGGTGTGTGTGTGGACCACACACACACGCACTGTGCAGTGTGTATGTGTGCTTATGTGGAGACAGTTTTGTTTTCTTTAATAGTTTAATAGTCAAACTGTCAGAGGCTCACAGCTTCTCCTGCAGCATCTCTAACACACACACACACACACACACACACTCCAGGGTTCACCTTCTCCTCTGCTGACACAGAGGGAAGCCTGGCTCACTGAGTCACACGCTCACCCCCCCTCTGTTTTTTCTGTAATTGTCTTCGACTATCATGTGTCAGCACTTAGGAGAGCAAATGATGAGAGCTGACAGGCTGGAGGGAGGCAGGGGAAAGCGAGTCCGGTGGAGAGAACAAGAGTAGGTGAGACGTGCAATAAAGGAGAATGGAAAGTGGGTGGAGTGGGTTGAATGAATCGTGGTCACGGGTCATTGGGTTCTCTGAGTGGACAGTGGGCACAGTCGGTGAAGTCACGCTTGGTGTAACAACTTCACAAAGCTGCACACGCCGGTCGTTCCTCTGGTGACAGACCTGTCTGTCCGTTTGTCTCCCTCCAGGTCTGCTTTACTTTTCTGAACCCTCGTTCACCCGCCTCTCCCCTCGATCATAGTTTAGCTTACTGAATTAGCGTATAAACGAATTACGCACACATGTACTCAGCTGTGCTGTACGTCCTCATTCTGTGCTGACGCTTGTTTGCTCCCAACGATTCTCTTCTTTCGCCTTTGTATTTGTTCTCCTTCCTCCTCCTCCTCCTCCTCCTGCTGCTCTCCCGTTTCAGTTTGCCCATGGATACAACACATCCTTTGTTTTCTGTTGTCTTCTCTGAACTGTCAGTCTGCACAAGGGATGGACATTTCAAGCAAAAATGCTGTTTGTAGACTCTACTGGATTATCCACTCACCCACACACACACTCATTAGACGTTAACAAAGATAACAAAGTTAAGATGTTGCCAACAAATTTGACCTACATTTTATTTACTCGGGTCAAACTTGAGAGGCGCTCCTCACAGGTGCTTTACCTGTAGCTTTAGCTGTATTTCTATGAAATACTCTATGCTCGATGTGTTGTAGCCAGTTAAGGATCTTTTTGTGACTCTGTCCTGTTCACATGTTTGTCTTGTCTGTTCACACTCTTTGCCCAGTGATGTAACCACATGCATGCTGTTTTTATGGTAGCATGTGGCTTTATTTGGCCTACGTGGCCTGTCGCTGGCTTGTCCTTCAGTATTATTTGCCTTCCTTGAGTGCTGCTGAAGCGACATGGCAGCCGTCTCTTTTCGAAATTTGAATATGAATAACTGGCGTTTAACTGACACTTTCCGATGTTTATTAGATAATACTGTGTCAGTGTCACTATACCTCCTAAACAGAGCCCTATTGATTGGTTGATTGGCTAACACTGGTTCCCTGAGCCACTTTCTGACATTTATAAATGTTCAAAGTCTATCATTTTGTCATTCAGTCTGTATTATCCTCCCTCCCCCTTCTGATTCAGCACTTCTGCCAGTTCTGACAGTTTAGTGTTCAGAGATCTAATCAATCTAGTGTTTCTGGTGTCTTTAGTGACACATCATGGCTGTTGTTGTGACTCCCCGTGAGACTCTGTGTCTTGACTTTGGCTTTAAATGAAGTTGATTTTAACAACAGTGGCAGTGCACACATTGTCATTGTTGGTACAAACTATGAACATTTGTATTCACATGTTGTGACAAAAAGACTTCTTGAACAAGTGGCATCAAAGTAGGACAGCTGTGAGTTATACATTTACCCTAGTTAACTTTTCTTAATTTGGGTCTTTTGTGCCTGAAAGGGAGACTTTCTGTGCGTTCCTCATCCTTAATTTTAGCCTCCCTCTTTTCTCTTTAGTATGTCATTATGTGTCACTTATGCTCCCGTTGAACTAAAATCTCCAAAGAAATGAATGAATTCTTCTTCTTCATGATGCATTTACTAAAATGTTATTATTTATTTATTTATTAGATGTTATTGATAAAAATTCAAACTGGTGAATTTGCTACACAGATGTGATATGTGTTTGTGTATATATATATATATGTGGGACAATACTCGAAAAAGTATTGCAAATATTCTAGATGTTTAAGAATTTTTAGAAAGACATTTTAAAAATGAGACTAAAAGGCATGAATATGTGCACTGTTCATCAAAGTGGGGTTATGAATGAGTTATTGTAGGATTTTATAACGGCAGTGTGATGGTAAGAGCCGGGTTGGATCTTCTGTGATGAGTTTGGTTTTCGTTTTGACTGTGTGGATATGGAGGGCTGACAGTTGACGTCTGTGTGTTTCATCAGTAATTTCACTTTTATGACTTATGATCTGGGACTGCTCACTATCATAGCAGCTTAGCGTTCTGCATTTAGCCCAGAGCGTCATGTTGCTGTCACTGTCACATGAGAAATACTTTAAATTGCGAGTGTATGTTCTGTGCTCTATATCTGAGAACATAATGTTTTACTGTGTTGTTGCTCTAGTGAAGGAGACCCAGCGACCTTGTTTTCAAACAGCTGTGAAGAAAGATTGTGATCATTTTCTTAAACTAAGCCCATGAGGATCACTACAAACAAGATGATGTGACAAACTAAGCTATAAACCTTCTGGAATGATTTGTTTAAAATCATCAGGGTCCTCTCGTACCCTTACTTGCTGTCAGTGTTTATGTTTCTCCTCATGTGCTTCTTTATCCTTCCACACCTTTATCTCAGCCTTTCTCTCTTTGAAATCCTTCTCGTTCTCCTTGTTGTTATTACTAAGACTCCTGTTATTATTAATCCCCCCTGACAATTGTAACCGTAGTAACAAATTTACTATGGGGCTGCCATCTACTGTGAACCTGACGTAGGTTTCCCCATGGATTCATTAATAAGATGGGACACACCTATACAAGGGTAAACAACAGATTATACATATGTACAGTACTTTACACTTGCTTTACTTGCTTGAGGAAAAATGGATGCAAGTCTATAACTTTCATTATTATTATTATTATTATTATTGTTTAAATAGGCTTAATTTAAGCTGAGCAAATACTCTCATTTATGGTGTACAGGAATATATATTTTTTTTACTGAAATAGGAGTGGATCTGTGTGATCATGTGTAGCTTTTAAAGAATGACTTCTTCATTCTCACAACCATTTGACAAGCTGTGTGTCAGTGTGTCCATCTCTGGCCTGTTCAGAATTTGTTGTTTTCCATTTAAGAGCTCAGGTCTAGTAATGACTCATATGTGGTCTGTTCTCTCTCTCTCTCTCTCTCTCTCACCTCATGTCTAATCATTTACATGTCAGTAATCATACTTCTCGCGTATGATTATGAAACGGAATATGTGCAGGATCCCTCAACACGTACATCTTGATCCACCCTCTTAACCCCTCATGTTTGCACATGAGATCAGCAGCTGAATGTTGTGCTCGTCTTTGATGTGTGCGCTCCTGAGTTTGTTTGTTTTTTTTGTATCGCACCATGCTATGTCAGCATATATCACAGTGAACTCCATCGCTCTCTTCCACAATGGTGCAGCACTTCACTGGGAACCTATGGGATGCAGCTTCATTAAAATTGAATGGATTTTCCTGCAATGCTTGCATTTGGACATATTGCAAAGATCAGTTTAATAGAATAGTGCAGATGACAATTCAGCTGTTTTCGATACATTGCGTGACTAAAACTTTCTCTCTGTACCTCTGTTCCAGTGTCGGATGGTGAGCAAGGACGTGTCAGCCGAGACCATGTACGATGTGCTCCATGACATCGAATACAGAAGGAAATGGGACAAAAATGTTATCGAGACCTTCGATATAGGCAAACTCACAGTCAACGCGGATGTTGGTTATTACTCATGTATGTAACACATTCACATGTAAACACACGCACTCCTCATTCATCACTAATGTGATGTGTTTTGGGGCTGTGAAGTGATGCAGATGCACAAAACTGCACATCTGCAGCGTTGTGTTCACCAGATTTATCTTTTGATTATAATGTTTACTTGTCAACAGGGAAGTGTCCACAGCCTCTTCGGGACCGTGACGTCATCACACTTCGCTCCTGGCTGCCAATAGGGAAAGATTATATTATCATGAACTACTCTGTTAAACATGCAGTGAGTAGCCTACACACACACACACACACACACACACACTCTGCGTGTTCACCTCTCCTCTAACTCTGCACATTGCTGTTCAATGGTGCAAACAAATGACTTGCACAGTTGCTGAGCAGAGAACTTTTATTCTGTTTGGCTTCACGGCATTGTGCTGCATGCACTGCACTGCGGAGAGACGGCGACACAAAGCAGTGTGGGTTAGTCACTTTAAAGTCGCCAAATATAAGAGCTACTACTTCCAGGATGGCTAAACAGTTTGTCGTCTTTCCAACGAGAGAGCACCCACGTACCGCTGTCCTGCTGCCACTGCTTCAGTTCACGCAAAGTTTAAGCCAAAGGAAGGATTAATAACATCTTCGTCTATTTGCAGAACAAATAACATCATCGTCTATTTAGAGAAAGTGTGACCATGTAAGTCACAATCAGTTTGGAATCAGGCTTGAAATCTCTGCCTTCATTTTGGCTTCCATTCTGTGTTTCTTCGTCCAACTAGAAGATGAGGACAGCCATTAGCAATTTAAAGCTTATACTCCTCACCACTCTCTCAAAGGCTAAAACAACTGTCAATACAGTGCCATAAAATGGTAAAAACTATTTTCAATGCGTCTTAAAGCGTGAATTTCATTACATTTGTCTTCTCCATTTCTACTTTTTGCACGTGTGGATTACTTTTTCATCTTCTACCTCTCTCTTGCTACTGTGCGTCTGTTTTTCCCTTTCTGTTCCTCAGTCCCAGTTTCCCTCATCAGTATCATGTTTATAAAAGGATAAGACCTCTCATGTGACTGTTAGCTGTTAGACTTCCGTCTCGCCTTCCGCATTCCTCCGTCAGTGAGTTGTTACGGACATAATGGAATGTTTGTGATTAGCTCAGGTCACTCTCAATAATCAGATGTAGCCTATTTGACTTTACTTCTCCTTGTGGAGGAGTACAGTGACAGTTACAGTGGATACTGAGTTTATACGACCTCTGCAGGAGTCAGTCCACTCATAGTGTACCGTGCTGTTGTCCAGGACTAATAACAATTCCGTTTTTAACATACATTTAGAAAGGTTTGAAAGATTATCAGTGTTCGTGATCCAGCTGCCATTTTCCCCTGATATGTTTCCTGTGCCACTGCAACACTTTCCACTGAGTAGCCTGCGATAGTTTTCATTAGCAGCGACTGGGTAGGTAGAGAGACCCAGGAGATTCACAGAATTTTTACTTATAGTTGCATAAGAGTTGTGTGTGTATATGTTTTAAATATAGACAAATATGGAAGTAAAAACTGTCAGGAAAGTTGTACTATGCACGAATTTGCATTTAGGATTAGCATTGTAGTTTGTTACTTTTTAAAAGGTGGGCCCCAAATCTAATGTATATCTAAGAGAAGCATATATATATTAATGTAGTGCTACTTTATCAAACTACTGGGTAGATACAGGTTCATATTGATATTGAAGGTCATTAGACGATGAGGTCTGCTGATTTTGTTTATTCCCTGACATTTCTGTTTTTTAGTGTCATATCCTCATGTGATGACTGACTCTTCTCTCGCAGAATGAATAAGAATCACTTGTTTTATCATCAGGTCATATTTGGCCCCCATTACCTGTCTAACTACTAACAATCTCACCAACTTTACATTAACGTCAGGCCACCACTGTGGCCTTTGTGTGGCTTCATAGAGCATGTTAGCATGGCTGTATATATTCTACATGTAATGTCAAAAATAGCAGGTGCACTGCATGTTATCATAACCCAAATTGGCGTCATAAAATTGTCTGTTTTGTTTCCCCAATAGGCGTGTGCTACACGACAATACAGAGACTTTTCATAAGTAAACTAATACTTCAAATGTACTTTTGAGAAAAGTTTCAACATGCATTCAAGAAACCTCTGTTTCATCACTTCTGCAGGCACACATGCAATCCACTAGCTCAATACTTGTTGTTGCTGTTGCCTTGTGATAACAAGGAAATCATTTATCTATTTAATTATTGATTTCATTTTCATTTTTTTTTTAAAAACGGTTTAATTTGATTATGATCAGTCACAAACAAATCATTGGCTATTCATGCCCATGCCAAATTCCAGTGCTAGTACTACTGCTTATACTTTTATAAATGATACGTTTATAAATGTTTACAAAGCAGGTGTTTAAATAACACTGCTGCTGTGTAGCATTTGTATCTGCGGGCCTGTGCTTGCGGATGCATGTGTGTATTATTTGTATTCACATCGCTTCAGATGTAAGGCGTACGAATCAATAAATGAATCAAATTAGCTAGCAATGTGAATTAAGCGTTCCTTGTTCCTTGAAGGACACTTTGACAGAACACTAGGCTGTTACATGCCATGCTTCAGGATGATGTTTTATTGTTTTTGTATGTGTGTGTGTGTTACAGAAATACCCACCGAAAAAGGGGTTAGTGCGAGCTGTGTCCATTCAGACCGGCTACATGATACAGACCCAAGGACCCAACCATTGTACCCTCACCTACATGGCCCACATAGATCCACGAGGTAGGAAAATCAGATGCACTCGAACACACATGAAAGGTAAAAGCAGCAGTAATCAGCGCACAAGGACAAGCACTGCAGCTAGCTGTGCTTTGACTTCCAAATTACTTGCACACCCCAAAGCCATATCCTTAATCTTGACATAATCAAACCTTATCCTAACCTTAACTTAAACACAGTTGAAAACTTCCTCAGAAGGTCTCCTTTAGGACTACTGGTCCTGACAAGGTCAGTGTTTCTGTGACCAAAGGTCCTAAAGAGGTAAATAAATAGACACAGACACACACAGGTGCTCAAAGCATGCTCAAACTTCTAATGAATGATTAATTCTTCTGCCCTTTTGTCAAAATGAGTTGCCATAGTAACCATATGAAGGACTTTCTCACTCTGTCCTACTTCCTCTTTTCTCTCCCTTCTTCTTTTTTGGTGTCATTTTCTATCAATTCACTATCTGAGGTGACTGGGAGTTTCTTATATCACTCTTATGTAGTGTGTGTGTGTGTGTGTGTGTGTGTGTGTTTTCTGGTGTAAACAATGACCTTGTCAGGAGCAGTAGTCCTCATGGAGACCAAATTGTGGCAGAAGATAATGAATGGAGGTCAATGCAGTGTCAAAGAAGCTGCGCATACCTGCGTATGTGTGTGTTTGTGTGTGAGAGAGAGATAAAAGCTGCACTTTACTCTTCATTCTTTTATATATTAAAATAAATTATATTTATATTATATTTCTCATTGTTCTTGTTTGCTGCTGTTGCTCACTCTTTCTCTTTTTTGCAGGTTCATTACCCAAGTGGGTTGTCAACAAATCTTCTCACTTATTTGCTCCCAGTGTAAGTCATTTGCACATTGAAATATTATTCTGCGAGTGTGTGTTTATCCACAGACACTGCTCTATTTAATATACACATTTTATATATGTTTAAAATCTTCACTCATACAATGGATCACTGTCTCTGTTTGAGGATATGTGTAGGTTTGTTGACGAGAGAGCGAGCGAGAGAGAGAGTGAGAGAAAGAGGAATCTCTTAATGATGGATGGATGATGGAAAATATAAGCTCATAAAAAACTGAGAATGTCCATGCTGATGACTTAGTATGACTAATCTAGGGAGTTCTATTTTGTCATTCACATGTCTAGTCAATATATAAATACTGCCATACTGTTGATTTATTGTTATCGTTCCTGCATCTTAATTCAGAACAAGACCTCAGAAATGCCTTTAAGATTATTAATAATCCCAGTCACATTCTCTATGAGCGGTCTATATAGTGTGTGTATGTAAAACAAACATGAAAAGGTTTTGCACTGGTGAACAGTAACAGTTCAAGAAATGGCCAGTTCTCTTGATGAATGCACTCTCACTTTTACTTAATCCTTGAGATGACATCTTCTAATTATTGTTGTTGTTTGCTGACCCACTTGCCCTTAAATTGCCCCATGGGGCACCAATAAATAATTTTTAAGAATTAGTAGTTAAGAATTTCAGGTCTGTATTCTCTTTAATGAAAATGGACAAATGTGTCTAATAAATGTAACACAAATATCTCTTTATTCCATCAAGGCAATGAAGAGGATCAACAAAGCCTGTTTGAAGTATTCTGAGTGGAAGCAGAGACACAACCCCAACTTCAAACCATGGCTCTACCCAGAGCAGACTACACTTCCCAGCATCCCACTCTCTGAGCTCAGCATCCAGCGTGCGGAGAGTCTGGAGAATATCGATGAGAGCTCTCTGGCTGAGGCCCAGGAGAGAGAAGACAGCGACTAATGTGCACACACACACACACCCACACACACACACACACACACACACACACACACACACACACACTGGCATGAATACATGACTATGTATGTGTGTGTACATGCGCGTAGACATTGGTTACATACTGTACATACATTTGCACATGCAGACGTGTATATAGTATGTATGTATTTTCACCAGTCAACTCATACTTCACCATCTTAATCCCAAACATTTATAACACGCGCAATCATGCAATTCAGATCCACCCATTCACATGGGGACTCGTGAATATCAGTGGACTACTTGTATTTACATATCAGTACATTAGTATTAAACATGTCGGTCAAGATTTTCTAATGTGGACCTATGCAGACCATCACAGCAAAATATGTTTTCCGCCAAGATTCATTGATGAAATGCCCTGTTGTCGTTCACAATATGAACAGGAGAATCAAGAATTATACATTCCTCGTGGCGAAACAGTGGTGCAGCCCTGATATCGTAATATAAGAACATACCTGTATGTAGACATATCGACACACACCTTTTATTCACGCTGCGTTTACGCACTCGCGCACACGCGCAGAGTTTATGTCCATGTTGTCTCTCGTCACATTATGTCTCTCCATTACATTTTGTCACTGCATAATTAATATGCAGGTGTACAGAAGGCAGCTGGAACACCAAAACTTCACCTGAAACCCCCCCCCCACACACACACACACACACACTTACACTTACACTTAACACACACACTCACATGTACTGTCTGCTCCTCTATTTGAGAGATGTATGAATGTATGTAGAGTTTAAAAATTAAATACAAATTCCTACAAAGGTTTTCAAATTTCACAGTTAGTCTGACTATTTCTTTCTGTATGTATCTGTTTTGTTTGGCTGACGTCTGTGGCTGTTGGATTAACTGGTTAATCCCTTATTCATACACTCATTCAGTGATGGTGATACTGCCATCAGGTAAACACCTATTGATAACTTGTTTTTCAGTCTCTGGTGTATACCTTATACACGATGTGTGTGTGTGTGTGTGAGTGCAGTGGCCTACATCAGAATTTAGAATCCCCAATCTGTTGGCATGACAACTCTGAAGTCGACTCGGCACCGACGAGAAACGGAAGGATGAGAGCTTGCATGTCACAGCTGAAGTGAGTTACTGCAGTGTGCCCACCCCTTTTTTCCTTACATGGAATTACACTAAAGAGCCCAGATAGTAAATGCACCATGCGCATAACAGCTTAATTTCCTGTGATGATGAACAGAAATTGTAGCCTACACTATAGATAAATAATGACGTTTTTTGTTTGCACTTTGCATGCGACGTTAGCTAAAATTATTTTTGCAGGTCATCCTCTGTCTTTAATCTCTTTTGACAGCATCCGCTTCTGCATATGGACCACTTAATAAATTATGGATGATGCAGAAAGGTGTATGTGAGAGATGCAAAAAGGCACAAGCTGTACACAGGCTCCGCTGTTCTTACAGCACTACTGACCATCTCTCTCTCTCCGCCCTTTGATATAAACATCCATCCATCCATCCATCCTCAGCATTTTAATGAGGCCCTTTGCTTCACCATCATCATTATGTGCAAGTGTGGTGTGTGTGTGTGTGTGTGTGTGTGCTTCAGAGGAAAGGGCTACGTGTGGGAGCATGTGGACTATGTGTCCCAGTGGCATCCCTATATTGTCTTCCACCTTCCCCCGCAGTGGGAGGAGACGTGAGCAGCGTGACAGCCAACACCCCTCTGTATGTGTTTCCTGCATATGTGTCACACTGCCACCCCCACAGCAACCCGGCCCACCATGGCTGAGAGCCTGGTGATGACTCATCACCACCACACTCTCCTCTCCTCTCATCTGTGTTCTCCCCCTCACTCTGTCTCTACCCTTTTATTATCTGCTCTTCATCCTTTCCACAATTTCCTCACTTCCCCATTTTCCCCATCATCATCAGTTCCTCTGCCTCTTTTATTTCCCTCTCTTTCAATCTAAACATTACCTGTACCATTTTTTCTTCACAGTGGTCTCCCACTTGTTTGGGTTTATTGCCTTATTTTCTTTTTATAGTTAGTTATACCCATCTCTCAACTTTTATCTTCAATTTCTACCTGCCAAGTTCTTCATCTTCTTTCTATTCCCATCTACCTGCTTTTGCTCAAACTAATCTCTCTGGCCCAGACCTTAATTTCTACCCCATAAGTTGTAAGTCAAACAAATAACACTTCTGCCCAGTCACTGTCTTGTCACAGATGACGTGTATTGTTCATGCAATCTTCCTGTTTACATACGTCTTCAGGGCTACAGGGCGCCTGATTGAAACATGAGAGAATACAACAGTGAATAATATGTTGAGCATAACAACGCTTTCAACGTCTTGATTGTGAATGGTGCCCTCTTGTGGTACAAGTAAGGCATTGGTATATTTTATGCTGACTGAACTGCCACCTACAGCAATACCTGGTGAAAATTATTTCAATTCATTGTCATGACTGGATTATTTCTAACCAGTTTACATCAACTGGTGGTGCACTTTACATGAACACATCCATTTTATTGACCATAATTAACAACTGGGTATGCGCAAAAGCAAATTGGATTAAATCTTCTTTAGCTAGAGAATCCATCATTCAGTTGTCAACCACAGCCAGGTTCTTTTATAAACCTGGGAGACTACAACAACATAGGCCTATGTCATATAAATGTCACTAAATTCATGCACCAATAAGTGTTTTATGTTTAGTATTAGCCATTAAAAATCACCAGCAAAGCACATAAGCCTCTTAACTGACTTGAAATCCTTCACCTCTTTGGCTGCTCTGAACAACCCTGTTAGGTTATTATTCCCCCTAGTGGTGGACACAACACAAGTCTTACAAAAATTGTATATTTAATTAACCTTTATAATTTTACCTTAGATTTGTCTGCATCTGTTTTAAAATACATTCACAAGAATGAGTTTTGATTAATTTATTAAATGTACAGTTCTTGGAAATTGCTGGTTTGGCTATTCAAAAATTATTAGGTGGCAGTAAAATAGTCAGAAACATTATATGATGCACAGATTTGCATTGTATTTTAAAGTTTGAATTGGGTTTAAACAGAGGCTTCCCATACAAACACAAACATTTTGTGCAAACACTGACTGAGAGTGTTGATGAGTAATAACAAACAGGGTTATGGTTGTCCAGTCTTTTTTACAGGTCACATGACGGCCGTGCGGAAGCTTTTGCGAGTTGAGCGAGAAATACCGGAAGTCTATGTATCAAATAAAACATTCAAAGATTTAATGTAATAGGTTTCTTTTATTTTGAAAGGGTACACAGACACAGAAGCATCTTATTCACTCGAGTTCAACAGTGGAGTTCTGTGTGTGAATCGCTGCGGATTTCTTCACCCCGTGACAAAGTTGTTATCCTGAGCTGTGGGTCGCAGTCGTGAAAACTCTGCTCTTCTAACAAAACGACAACCTGTTTCAGTGACCAGGACACTTGTACGGGCACGAAACGGTGAGTAAATGACGAGAAAAAAACTTTATCGTCTCTCTGTCACAAACTACTTAAATACTCAAAAAACCTAGAAAAATGTGTTGTCTTGGTTACATCTCTGTTAACCGTTAGCTTGACGTGTCACGGTGAGATTAACGCGTTAGCTACGCGTTTTCACCGAAGTCGAATTAACTGGAACTTTCGAGTCCTGTTTTGTTGTCGCAGGTCAGATAACGAGGAGGAAATAATTGTCGACCTAATTCGCTTGGACAACGTGAATGAGTCGGATGTTTTTCTCAGCGGCCACAGGAAAACGTGCTCTCTGTGACTGAAGCTGTGGTTGTTTTCCTTTATCCCCAGAGGAATTCATTAGTTTAAGCTGTTAGCAGGGAAGACTGTTCACCAGTGAATACACTTATCAAACTGAAGATGGAGTAATGCAGATTTAGCAGGTGGACTTGTGACAGGTGGACACCCGGGCCTGATAGTTGGATCGTTTCATGTACACCTGTGCAACTGCGTTTTTAAACCGAGTTTAGCACCACAATGGGGAAAAGTGATGATGATTGAATATAAAACAATTATACTGATGTGTCGTATGTGTGTACAGTCACTTGAATGTATGGACTATTTTCATTAGCACAGAATGAGCCATTTTTATGGGCACACGGTGGATAAGTGGCTAGCACTGTCAGGGTCAGGGTTTGTGACCGTTGCCTTTCTGTGTGGAGTTTGCGTTCTCCCCCTGTGTGGGTTTTTTTCCACTCGGGTTTCCTACCACAAATCCAAAAACGTATGTAGAGGTTAATTGGACACTGTAAATTAAATGTAGGTGTGAACGGTTGTCTCTGTTTGTTGGCTCTATGATGGATTGGTGACATGTCCAGGGTGTATTTTGCCCCTGTGTCTGCTTGGATTGGCTCCAGTGGCTCCCTCTTTTTGGACTGCCTTGTTTTTGATGGACAAGCTGAACATTTTTTAATGATAACTGAAGGCTTCCATAGCCTTCTTCCATAAGATTAGAATGGAAGGGTGAGGTGAGAGATTTTCAGCTGCAACCTGCAACTTCACAAATTTTTTCTAAAGCAGATGTTGCTAAGTCCTACACACTTGACCTTAGCGTCAGTATACTATTCAAGTAGGGCTTTGTATGATTGCTTTCAAATATTATTTGGTTTCCATAGCTTAAGAATAAGCATATTAGATTTTGTTTAGCTTAGTGATCTGTGTTTTAGGCTGAAACTTGGTATGCAAATGACAATGACATCCTTTCTGGTAAACCCAAACAGTTAACTCTGTATTTAGTTGAAGAAAGAAAATTGAAGATTTAAATACCCCCCCCCCCCCACACACACACACACAAAGATACAACTCCATATTTGTTATACTTTTTCTCAACACTTCAATTTTTTTCAACCTGTTGCAACAGCACATTGCACAAACCCACATAGCCACTGAAGACAGTTTTTTCCGCTGTTTATTTCTGCTTTTTTGTACACCAAGGCAGGGCTCACCTACATGTCCGCTTTTTATAAGTTCATACATAAATAGGACATGGTAAGTTCAATAGTGAAACTGCAAAATATTATGATCATATCAGTTGAAACTGTCATGCTCTGTTTTCCCATGTCTGCACTTGTCATTTGTAATACAAATGTATGTGATCTACAAGAAAAAGACACAAATGGCGTATTTCCACCGGCTCTACTCGCCTCGGCACGGCACGGCACAGTTAGGTTGCATCTCCACTACAAAAAGTACCTACTTAACGTGGGCGGAGTCATCACTGCACGGCTGAGTGAAACTGTGGTGACTTTGTTTTATACGCAACACACACACACACATACGAGCGACTAGTGACTTCACACCAGACCTCTGTAGTTGTTGAAGATTAACTTACGTTTTTAGGATTGCACTGTTCGGCTCGATTTCTGTCCACACGTCTCCAGAGTACAGCCTCCTACTCCACAGACTACAGCAGCAGCGGTCTGTGATGCCACTCACGATCGCTGGCGCTGTCCCTAAAAACACCACTCCACCTTAAACTCCTGTTAAATATAGAGGTTTCCCTGGTAGTTGTTGGAGATTAACCCAAGTTTTTAGGATTGTTAAATAGTTTTAAGTTCGGCTTGATTTGTGTGGGACGTACTAGGTAATATGCTAGTGGAAACGCTACTTAAACCGTGCCGTGGCGATGCGAGGTGAGTAGAGCCGGTGGAAATGTGCCAAAAGAGTACTAAAACAGTACACGAGTAAAACTAAGCATATGATGCACAGCCATAGCCCAAGAAACATTAGTTTTTTTGAATTGTGGTTATATAATAACACATATTATAAAGTGCTGCCTGCTTGAGTCCACATTAAGAATGTTTCTTGAGTGTTTTGTTGTGTTAGTTTGCTATTTCACAGCCTTTTTATGACTGAATGTGTGTCACCTAATAAACCACTCACTCCTGGCACCATAGTCCATAGAGAAAATCATTGATTTTGCATCACAGCACAGTGGAGTTGGTTGATCCACTGCTGCCTCTATTTGTTAGTTCAAATGTGTTATTTTTTTAGGTATCCATATTGATTTACCTAAGTGACACAAACTTACCAAATTATGCAGCAGAAGACCAGCAGCTCCTGTATCCCGTGAGCTAAAAACGCTGATATTCTCTGTGGACACTGATGTGGATGAGTGGTTTGCAACCTTCATCTTCCAGTCTTTAAAAACGTTGTCTAACGGCAAGATGAAGTAACAAACATGTTTTTAAGATGTACAAGACTCAAGCGGACGAGATATTATAGGTTGAGTCTGTTAAGTGGTAAAATATCTGTAAAGATTTACTTGTGTACCCTTTAGCTGGCATGTTTTCACGGTTTCTTGTGCTCTTACGCTCACATGGTTTCTTGCTGCTGAATCCCTCTGCAGTGAGGTGAGAGGGAGGCTTAAGTGTTTCACTGGTACAGAGGAAGCATGGCCCCCTGATAACAGAAGCTGGATAAAGATCTGAGTTGTACATGAAGTTCTAGAAATGTGTTTGTGAAAGTACAACATTAAAGGCAAAGTTTGGTTTCAAAGACACCAGAGGAAGCAGTTGGTTTCAGTTTCAGAGATGTCATTTGTGGTAAAGTTGTAGTGAATTATATTAAGAGGTGTATATCAGGCATGTGTGAGGATTTTTGACACAGTGGTCAGCCAAGGAAATTTGTGTTGCAGTGTGGCAGATGAAATGTGCATCATGGTTACTTCCCTTCAAAATCTTATCCAACACTGCCATAAGCTCAGAACTGCCAGAAACCTGTGTGACTGACCTGATGGCACACCATCTACTCTTGGGAGAAGTCTGGCCAGAAGTGGTCTAAATGGAAGAATTGCATGCCAAAAGCCATACCTCTGACATAGAAACAAGGCCATAAAAACATATGGAGTTGGGTGCAGGAGAATGGCAGCAGGTGCTCTGGACTGATGAGCCAAAATGTAAATATTTCACTCTAGCAGAAGGCAGTTTTGGGACTGTATTTCTTAAATGGAGAAGGGGATTTTGCCCAGATAAATGTTGTCCTTAAAGCCCACATAGACCGGAAGCTCCAATTAACGCTGCGTTTGTGTGTGTATCTGCGTCATTACCTCGTTTATGAAACCCTAAAGTTTCAGAACAAACAGTTCAGCCACTGCTGAGAAAATAGTGTTGTATTGTTTTCCTGGGCTCTGCGAAGCGGATCGGCACTTCCTTAATTTGATGTCGTCATCAGAAATCCTCACCACTCCTCTCACCACCGTAGCGCCTCCCGGTGCGGCACTAGTCCGGGCACATCCGGTTGCGTACATTCAACTGCAGAAGAAGAAGAACTACTCTCGTTGTAGCTGCTGAGATGCAGAGCATCCACCGTGCCAGAGGGGGAGCTGTGTATCTGAGAGCTGGCCTATCTATTAAGTCACTTCCAGGTACCTGGCCAATCACAGGACAGTGGGAAAGCTCTCGTTGGCTGGCCAATCACAACACAGTCCACATTCTGGGGGTGTGGTTTTGGTCTGAAACAGCGCGGCTGACGAGAGCGTCAGTGAGGAGATATTTTGATCGGCTCGTTTGCAGCGATTAGGAGGTTTTTAATCATGAAAACAAGTTAATATATGTAAGTAGACCTCCATAACTAACATATATGTGTGATACAAGCATTGTATGTCGCCTTTAATGCTGAGAAATACAAGCAGATAGGTATCCATCATGCAATTCAATCAACATGTGTCTGAATGGCCTCAAATTTATTTTGCAGCAGGACGACCCAAACATACAGTCATAAAGAACTATCTCCTGTATAAAGAAGAACAAGAAGGAAGAATGAGGAAGAAGGAAGAAAGATTTGCAGCACATTTCCCATACCTGCATAAAATGTTTGCACAGCACTGTACAGTGTTTGAATTGGGCATTGAGAGTGTAGGAGCCAAATTGAATGAGGTTATTAGTAGGAGCTAAACCTTGCCTGAGCAGGTGTTCTACCAGAAGCAAAACAGTTTTTGAGTTGGTGCAATTCAAAGTATTACTTCAATATATTAGCTTGCATATGTCATAATATGAAGCAGTTACAATTCCCAGACTGAAGCTGCTTCGATTAGCTGGAAGGCTAAATGTGATCTGTAGTTTCTGGTTTGCTGCCATGGGAAGTAACCTTCTGTGTGTGTGTGTGTGTGTGTGTGTGTGTGTGTGTGTGTGTGTGTGTGTGTGTGTGTGTGTGTGCGTGCGTGTGTGTGTGTGTCTTGCTTGTTCACTAGAGTGCATTGTGTGGAAGAATGACATTACTGGCAGGGCTGAGTCACTACTTAGTTCACATTGAAAGTGGTTTGAAAGCAGCAGTGTGTCTGATGTTGATCATATGAGTCATGACCTCATGACCTATGTGTGTGTCAGAGAGGTGGGGTTGGGGGGGGGGGGTCATGTGAATCTAAACTGAAATTTCAACACAGTGGGAATAATGATATTTAAAGTAAAACCCATTTAGAATAGTAAAAACATTGAGATTGTGCCATGTGACAACAAATAAATACATCTATACAGCAAATTAGTTCTGTAGACTGTTCCGTCTATCTACAGCAGGGGTTCCCAACCTTTCCGTTGATGCCCCCCTTGCTTGTGTCCAAGACAAACCAGGCCCTCCAACCCAAACCCCTTTATACCCACAAACCCCAAAATAATTAAGTGAGTAATTACAAACATTTATATGCAAAAATCAGTAGTACAACAGCAGTTGTATGTTGTACCTATTCTCACAGTGTATATGGATAAAACTGTCCTGTGCTTCCATAAAATCAAAACCAAGTTAACTCTTGAGATAGTGCCTTGTTTTCTTTTTTGATACTGATTAGTTGCTCAGGTATAGCCACTAACTGACCTGATAAGACTTGCTTACACAGTAATGGTCACCGGAATTCAGAGGTCACAGAGTTGTTGGTATTAAAAAGCTTAATAACTTTAAAGGTGGACCAGAAATGGGTTTAAATCTGGGTGACAGTGAGTTCTGATAATCCAATAAAGTGTGTGAATGGGATTTTTTAAGTTTAATATGCACAAATATAATTTCATTGACCTCACAACCTCAGAGCAGACAAAGCTCTGCATCCCCCATTTGATATCTGGTGCCCGCCTAAGGGGGGAATGGACCTCAGTTAGGAACCATGGATCTACAGCACTGCAGCAGTTACAGTATGCTATCATGACTGTGAATTAAATCCGGCTATAATAACCTTAAGTGTCAGTCCTTTATCAGTATTAATTAATCTATATACAGGGGTCATTTTGACTGTGTTACACTTGAGTTTCCTATTTTGTAAAGGATACCCTTTGAACCGGAAGCTGTGTTTATGTCTACCAGTCATGCTATTTGTTTTCTTTTTTTTGTCAGAAAATGTGGTGAGAGACAATTAAACTGAAAGTTAAGTGGTGGGATCCTCAACTTTTAGTCTAATGGGATGCACTGGAATGAGCCCTTTTTTGGTTGCTGTATGATGCATACTTTCATTTAAATGTTGCTGCTCAAAGAAAGCCTCTCTAACACATGCCAGTGTTTTAATCACTAGCTGTATTGATTGTTAGTCCTTTTACATTAATCCAAGTTTTCAATGTTTTACATTCACACTTAGTGTCTTACTCCTCCATAATTTGAAAAAAAAACCCTACCCATTTATTGGTGAAATGACATGAATAATGCTAATTTTTTATGCTGTTATGCAAGTTAAATACTGTATATCACTGTGTGCAGTGCACTGATGAAGAAGAGAATTTTTAACATGGCCCTCAGGCAGTGTGGTCAGTGGTCAGTACCCCAAGAAGAACCTCAAAACACGGATTGTAAGTTGATTGTTTTTACAATACACAAGACAAAAAAATGTTCCCACAAGAAGGCAGGAGTATCGCAAAGATACAGCAGAAAATGTCATCTCTTATTGTGTTATTTTTAACCCACAATATTTTGAGCCGAGGTTCAGTTCAGGGTTCACTGTATAATGTGACGTTTCCAAATGTCAGCATCAAAGCAGTAACTATATCGCAAGGGTGACAACTTAAAAAATATGAAACCTACAATATATAACATGCATAAGTAATTTGCACAGTAGACAGAACAGTCAAGAATAGAGAATTTACGTTGCAGCCTTTGTGATGTTCTATGACATGCTTTGAAAACAGCCAATAGATCAAGCCCAATACATAGTGTCTCATATAAATAAAGGAAGGTATAATGAGAATTAATCGTATTTTCACTTCCTTCACTTTATCTATGTGCCACTTGCTGCCACACTACCCTAAATATAACTGATCAATTATTGGCCAAGACTGTTCAAGGTTCATGGTCATTATCATGATGTTGTGAACCTGTTGGCATGAGACACTTTGGTGTAGATAGCATACAACATGGTACAATGTACAACATGCAGTATTCTTCACTTAATAAAAACTTGAACAAAAATGACTTATGACTTGTATTACCTAAAAAGTAATGTTAATCACACTTGTTAACGTTATCCAGTTTTCTTTGCAGGTAAGGTTTTGGCTCCTTAATGTAGACCCTGTTTATGCATAATCACTGCACTCCAACTGAGCCAGTGTAATGCTGTAAATGCTTTGATGTATTTGTTGTGTACCTTTCTTTGTAGGTATCAATTCATTTTATTTTCACATCATTCAGCTGCTATGGGTAGCCCTGGTAACTGTTACCACAGTGTTTAAAGAGTCCAATTGCTTGTTGTCTCAAAATTTCAACTGCTGTACTTACTCCTGCAACAACCCTCTCCTCTGTAACGGTCTGGAGTCCACAGTCATTTAAGTTTGTTACCTTTTCCTGTAACCCAGTCTTAGATATCACCTTTAATTAACTATTTAAGATGCATGACACATTCAGGCTAATCTAAAATAGGATGTGGGGCTTTCAGTACAATTTCCCAGCAACCCAGTTGCTAGGATCATATGTTTTTATTGTAGGATCTGTAGGATCAGTGTTTCACATGGCTAAGATACACCAGGATACATACACATACATGTTTGCACAGTTATATTTCTGCATTTGGACAGCCTGAACAAAGTGTTATCCTCAAACTTATCCATAACCAGTTAATGCCTGACCCTAACTAATTTGTAGGTAAAGCCCCTGATCTGAGACTCAATCCACCCAATGCCTGATTTTGAAAAATGCCAAGAAATGAGCAGGGAGCAATGAGTGAGTGGGGTGGAGAAGAAGGGGTGAGGGAGCACTGCAGGCGGCGTGACCATCTGTATAAAGTAGAGGTGGCATGTGTCAGCTGTCGTTCATAGATGTTTTGCATATGACATGATGGTGTTGTTTCCAATACAATTAGCTATGAGTGACAGGTCTTGTCGATGTCAGTCTGTGCAACACTCCACAACGCCCTCCATCCAGTCCACTCTCCACTGCCCTCAATTTTCAATGAGCATGAACATGTTTTTATATTACTGATGCATTGGGAGGTTGGTCAGCCAATGGCAACACTAAAATGCTATAGCCGGTGATTGGACAGAAAAACATTATTCATATAATTTGTAACATAATATGCATAATTCCAATACTTTACACTGTCAAGATTTGGACCTGGATTATTAAACAGCATTACTAAATACATTTATACATTGATTTGGGACATGAAAAAGTGATTGAAGGGGTTTATGTACTCTATTTCATCTAATCTCAATTGAAATCAAATGAGGCCACATTACTGCCATGCACACATTCTTGCACAGCATTCTTAGTGAGGACACTCTTAGATATAATGTATTCCCTAGCCCCTTACTGGAAACTTTCCCTAAAATAAACCCAACTTTAACCCTAATTCTTAAACCAAGTCTTAACCAATAAACGGTAATTTTATGGTGTGACACACATGAGGACCAGCCCAGCAAGAAGTGTTATTACATGTGCAAGTGTGCATTTTAACTATTGGCCCCTACCATGTGTTTTCTTCCTTCTTGTGCCTGTGTGTGTGGCTGTGTGTATGTGTGAGTTCTATGTGTACTTGCTTGGACGACAGAATGCCCCATTGTGAAGGAAGCACAGAGACTCTGTTATTGGTGTTTTTCAGGGTGGGAGAGAGAGACGGATCAACGGAGAAGGAGAGAGTGGAGAAATAAAATGAAATGTCCACATTGGAAGATGATGGTTGGGAAATGCAGAAAGCAGTTAGAAACAGTTAGACTTACTCTACAGAGTTTTTCTAAACCTAACATCAAAGCATGCCTTCACCTTATGATATTTTAGCATTTAAGATGATACACACACAAACTGGCTGATTAAGGGCTTTTCTGGATGAGCTGAGGATTATTAATGTGAAAAATGCTGAGCAAGTAAAATCCATTTGTGTGTGTTCAAATTTAAATTTAGATTATGAATAACAACCAAGAGGCTAGTTCCTCAATTGGAAAAAAAGGAAGATCTTTATTCAAAAGACTATAGCAAGATTCCTTGTGGCTTTACCCTCTGGCCCTGTTCAAGGAAACGGTAGACAGGAAATGAACTAAACCACTGAAAAGTATTTCTTGCACTGAACGTGGTCAGTTATTTTTTCTTATTCACTTCCTAATTATACTGATATGGCAGTGGCCAAAATGTCCTTGTCAGTAAACTGTTCAGCTACTGTTTTCTTACTGTTTTTTATAACTTAATTAATCCAAAAACTGACAATCATTTAATCCATATTGCAATGATAATAAAGCAAGGTAGGTCCATTTGTATTTATAACAGAAGCAAACCTTTCGGAAGCTCAGTCTAATGTTGCACTGTCAAAATAATCATTTATAATGTCCCAGTTTATGCTTTTCAGTTTCAGCCAGAAAAAATAATTCCTTTTCTCCTACTACCTTGTCACCCTCTCACTTCCTTACCACCTTCCAGCTTCCACTTCCCCACCCTGTTTTTCCATTTCAAACGTAGAAATGCCCTTTCTTAATATTCCTAAATCCTCAAAAATAAATCCATGTTTGTGGTATTCAAGTGAATATGGGATGTAGAGAAAAACAAGTAATTTTGTGTAACTGACACTTCTTCATTACATTACATTACATTACATGTCATTTAGCAGACGCTTTTATCCAAAGGGAATTGAGTACAACCTGCCAGAGGTGGAGTTGAACTTGCGACCATGAAGTCATTTTCACACAGGGCATCGGTCTTAACCACTGAGCCACTCCACCCCCCATCTTCATAGATGATGTGGTAGCTCAACACTTGAGTACAAAGCAATTATAAACATACTGTGTGTATATATACAGCAATTTCCTGTCTTGTTTGAACCAGACTTGATTCTCAAACCTAAGCAGTCTCTGAATGCACTGTTTGTCAAATGTTTTAAACCCAAGTATAGACACTGAAGTGAGCTGCTGTTGTGAAGTCATTTAGTCTAATGACTAATCTTGTGAATGCATTAACTTCCTGGTGGTTATCATCATCCTGATTGTGCAGTGACAATTGTGACACTGCTTTTTCCATTCTTCCATTGGCGAAAAACCTTCTTATGCCAATTATGTCTTTGTATGTATGCATTGCTTCATCTTACATGTTTTTTTATTTGTTCTTTTTACCTCTGTTACAGGTTGTGTAAGCCATGATCTAAGGTGTTAACATCTACATTTTATCCATGGATGTGGACTTGCCTTCACACATGCCACGATCGCACACATCAGTGTCTCAGTCTGACTCCAGTGCAGATGTGTGGGACTGGTTGTGTGTACTTCATCTAGAGCAGTACTCTGAGACATTTCACAATGCTGGGCTGACAACGTTGCAGCAATGTCACAACCTCACACCAGATCAGCTGGAGAGGATGGGTGTCACCCTGCCAGGTCATCAGAGACGCATCCTGGCTAGCCTGAACAAAACGCATGGCAGTCGTGACATACATACTGATTTACACTCTCCCCCTTTGCCGTCTGAAAGGAATCAATCAGTGGTGGAGAAGGAACATATTAAAATGTTACAGGGGGAGAGATCTGTGACCATCCCAGAGGAAGGAAAATGTATCCACACGCAAATGGAGAAAGGCCATCAAGAGTCATTGAGACCTACACCGAGAGAAAGAGAGAAACCAGTCCCTAAGGAGAGACAAACACCCAGGAAGAAAGAGCGAAATGGAGGAGGCGAAAAGAAACCAGTTCCTGAAAAAAGACTATCAGCACCGAGACCAAGCAAAGAGGAAGATGGCGATGGAGAGAGGGAGAAACCTTTTCCTAAAGAAAGAACTAAGTTTCGCTCCAATTCTTCAGTGAATTCCCCCCCCAGCCCCCTTGTCTCTACAATTTCTGACACCTCGTTACCCCCTGTCCCCCCACGAAGCTCAGCCAACTGCCCTCCTCAGCGGTTTAGCTCCTCACCTCCTGCTCAAACCCCTGGTTCCCCTAAACTAGACAGGCAAGATATTAAAGCTACAGCTGTTCAGAGCAGGTCTCAGAGTTTAACTCCTACGAGCCCCCCTACCCACACCACTGCACAAACTCGGCCACAGACATTAGACATTCAGACATCTGTCCAACATTTGGTTAGTGATGGAGGAAGAAAAACATCACCTGTCCCCCTTATTGTCTCTCTCAGTGATGACAGTAATGCTCCACCTCTCCCTCCAAAAGGGGTAGCACCAAAAGGCCCACCACCAATCCCTTACCGGTTTCCTGCACAGTCTTCTAGAACTTGCAGGTAAGGCTTTCTCCTAAATATGTCTTTGTGTGCCTTTTTAATAAGAATGTGCTTTTTGGTTTTCTTTTACTACTGTTTTGTTTAAGAAACAAGTTAAATTCCTGTACACCATTGGCACTGATATTACAGTAGATAAATATGTTTATCTCATGGACCTAGACACAGCTATGTGACCATCAGCTGAGGAACGTGACAGCCCCTTTACTGGATTTGTGGATCCATAACTATCTTGCTTTTGTGTTCATATTAATTTCATCATTTATTTAATTACAGCAAAGAGAAACCTACTGAACAACTTAACTGACTCCTTTGTTGTGGTTACATTTGTTTCCCTCGACATTGTTTTAAATAGGTCCATCCCTGTGATCCTACAGTAGTATTTAAGGTTTACACCTCCACTGTACATTAACATTTTGGGAATATTTTAAGCATGAGTTTAACAATATATATTCAAGGTATATTCAAAGTTATTGTCTGTAGTATGTGTCTTTAGGTCCTGTAAATGTCATAGCGAAGCAGTAGGATAGTGCTGACCTCTAGTGGACAAATGGTAAATGACATGAATGAAGTGGCCTTTGACACACACAAAATGTTATTGGTGACATTTAGACACTTCCTAATATTAAAATTAGACACTTCCTGATACTGAAAGACTGATACAGAGACAGAGTGAGTGAACCCAAATGTCAAAGGCCTGTTGAACCCAGAAATATGTGGAAAAAGGCCTGTTTAGTCACACCTGTGTGCAGATTGAGGTTTGCTATTTTGCTTTACCAGTTTTACTGATTTTGTGTGTGTGTGTGTGTGTGTTCGTGTGTGTGTGAGAGAGTTTTATTAACAGCCTTATGGCAGGCTTTAAGACTTCTGTTCTGATTAGCATGTCCATGCTGCCTGCCTTTGTTTAAAAGAGAAACTAGCTGTTGAGAGAGAGAGAGAGAGAGAGAGAGAGAGAGAGAGAGAGAGAGAGAGAGGAAGGAAGTTGCAATAGAGAAGAACACTAGTGGTTTTAAACCCTCCTACTCCTCCTCAGCCAATGTGATATGGTGAAAAAGAGAGAGTGAAAAATTGTAAAAGAAACAGACAGGAAGATAGTGATTTGTTACCAGGAACTACCTGTCTGTGTTCCAGCAAATCCTCATACTTTCTTGCTTCCTTGTCAGTGTGCTTTGTTTCCTCCTCCCACTTTTTGGTAAGCTTGTCATTTCGTCCTACTCTTTTTTTTTTTTTTTTCTTCTCCTCTCTTCTCCGATGTGTGTTGTATCATCATTGAAGAGGACTCCTTTAAATATGTCAAGACAGGTAAGATCAATACAAATGATATCTCTACATGTTGCTTCTCTGTCTCGACTTGTTTTAAAGCGAGTGCTTTCCTCCCTCCTCTCACTCTTCTCGATGGTTGTGTTTCAAACGAGGAAGCTTTGTTTTGTTTTCTTGCTGTGTCCATGTTTTTTGCTCCTGCAGTGTTAAATCAGTCTTGGTAGTACTTTTAATTACTGAGGTTTTTATTGTTTGAGTAGAAAATAAGGTGCTGTTAGCGAGATATTAAATGTTTATATATACATGTTTAGAGAACTGACATTAGTAGCATGTTACCAGATTGTCTAAAAATCAGGTGCTGAGTTTGTTTAGCTTTTAGCAGAGTAAGAGTCAGTAAGCCATGTTGTGAGTCTGTATACGTTTAGGGAAATGACACAGGTATATCCACTTACCAGTTTGTCTGTGACAAATACAAAAGCTTCCCTTTTAGTGTGATTAGTTGTTGTGGATGTCAGTTTCATTATTACTTATATTTATTCTTAGCATTTAGCAATCACAAAACAACAGTCACACTGACTGTTGTTTTTATTAATTAGGCTACACTTGAATGTGTAAAGAAGTGCTATGATTTATGACATTACCACATTTTGCTTGTATCTAAGATAAAAAATGAAGCTGTTGCAAGAAAACCCAATTACCATAGCCATCACCATCTTTTCTTACAGTACAGAACATTTTCCCAGAATTATGATTTCACATACACTCAGAGTGGGAGTGAGAAAGGAATGGTCATTCATTGTTTCATCAACTTACTGTCATCGGTTAGCCAGCAGAGAGCAGGTTAAATATAGCATGCAGCTGCCACTCTTTCTTAGAGAAGGGGGAACTGTGTTAGGTCAGTTTCCTGCCATAGTGGGTCTTTACACATTTTTGTTATTGCAATTATTATTATTACCAGAGGAAATTAATAGTGTGTGTACAAATTAACTTAACATTATGGTTAATGACTTCCTAAGTTTGAAGAGTGTCATTTCTACACAAAAGGTATGTGGACCATGTCTTGTTTATGTAAACTATGTAATTGAAAATATGTATGGCCTTGATGGGTTATGTACATAACCTGACCATGGTGATGTGACTAGAACACAACAAAGTAAGCAACATACTGTATTTTGCTCAATGGAATTTGACATTTTCTGATTGTTTGAGTGCTGCCTAACAGCCACACATGTCAAAGTCTGGCATTTTTAATCCTGAAATCACTATTAAGGTGAGATGTGTCACTGATGTATTTTGTGTCTTGCATTAATGGCTGTAATGAAGGAAAAAAGGCAATCAGTGATGGCCGACTTCACCCCATTCATGCAATAAGCTTTTTGTCGGCCTATGTGTGTAACAGACTCTGGTGCAACGGTAGAGCGTAGAAGGTTGTATGTTCGAATCCACCTCAGGGTCAAAATTCTTGGGCAATGTGTGTGTCTATCACAAATTTTAACAAGCCTCTGTCGGCCTCTGTTGCTCATATTGCAAGCAAGTGCGGAAGCACACACGGACAGACGCACAGACAGACCCACCAAAAACAATACTTTACTCCCAAGTGAAGTAATAAAAAGGGATGGAAGAATAAAGAGGAACTTTCACAATTCTGGATGACTACAAAACAGGCAACTGTGCTTACTCTTGACTTTCTCATCAGCTCAGTTTGTGAGTTATGTTTAAGACTTATGTGCACAGTCTTCATTTGGGTGCTATGTTTTTAGTTTTTTTTGGTTTTTGCACTATGTCTGTGGAAGGTGGTGGTGGGTTTTTTTTTCTTACTGGTTGACTGTTTGGCATAGGTTTACAATCATGACTTGGTAGTAGTTGGTAATTTGACAAAATAAAGAAGGCAAATAGACACTGTTTAATTAATTGTATTTTATTGAATTTAACTCTACACCCACAAATCAAGTTAACAGAAATATGCAAGGGGGAAAAAAAATCACAATTCCACAAAGGAGAAAAAACACTGTGTTGTGGCATTGTTTGCTGCTTTAGTGTTTGGTCCTATATGTGTGCATGCTGCAGAGAGTTAAACAGCCATGGCATTTTCAGTCACTGTTGATGTGACCCTCCAGTCTAAAACCTTTTGGAGAGCAGGACATTTGTATTATTAAGTGTTTACACTAAAGGCAGAACATGGAAAGACAATAGTAGAGTTGAAGCTGACCTGTGAGGAAGAATATGTGAAACTGTGTGGAAGTGGAAGTTAAATCTTTGTCAGCAACATAACACTTGAGGTCTCTAACACTGAATGCTGTGACTGGTATCTCATTAAGTAAAGCATGATTAATATGATTAAGCATAGAACGTGTTGCCCAGTTTCTCCATGGTTAATCAAAATAAACCTGCTTGAAGACAGAAGAGCTGGAGATAATCATGATAATAATTGATTTTAAAGCCACAGGAAGAGAGAGTAAACTAGTCTGTGAGGAGGAAAGCTGAGGAATCAACTCTGGCACCATGAAGAAAAATGAGGCTTCAAGGCAGCAATCAGTAATGTGGACTAAATCTAGTTACCAGGGATGCTAACTTGAGTGATTTTTTTTTTTTTTACACCCCAAGCTCTGTGTAGCATTGTTGGAATAAGAAAAAAACAATGAAGGAGTGGGTGTCCAATGAGGATTTATGGAATCTCCTGTTGATCGGGAGATCGGGATTTTCACCCGTTCTCAGATCAACAATCTTCTGGAGGCTCATCTGTTGATCTACGAACCTCTGTTGACCTGTCTTGTACTACTTTGTCCTCTAGCTCCTCGCCCACCAAGACAGCTACTGATGAGCTGCAGAAAGACCAAACTCCACAGGCGCCACCACGGATCAGGTCACATCACCCTCCTCACACTAAAGAAAACGTGCTACAGTCAACTCAACCTGACACTCAGCCGGCTCTGCCTGTCAGGAGAGTCTCACAACCCTCTTGTGAGTTCAGTAAATAGTATAATCTAAAAAGAATTATCACAATTTAATTGTTAGTGTGTTGATTTTTTTCAGTGGTCACACATAATTGGACATAACACTAGACGCACACACACAAAACACACTCTTTGTGTGTATGTGTCCTTGTGTCTCCAGTCATTCGAAGTTCTGTATTTTGGAGCTTTAATCTAAATGCAGTTTTTTTCATGTAGATCACTCTTTTTTTTTTTCCAACAAAATTTTGATCCTCAAAGCACTTCTAAAAAAAAAGTTGCTGTGAAAACTTTTTTCCAGCTTAGTTCCACTTTTTAGTTCCATTTTTAAGCTTACCTCAAGATAACATTTACGTGTTACATGTTTCACTTTTTTGTAACACCAGCTGCTTTTACCAGCCTGTATAATTGACAAGTGTGCAATAATATGCTTTCTGGTTTAAAAAATTTCATCAAACATAAATGTACTACAGGTCAAAAATATGCGTGCGTGCGTGCGAGGCACTCAACCTGAAAAACTAGTTTTTAAGAGAACAAGACTCAGGCGTACCACACTGATTATCTCATGTTTATAGCCATTTGCATTCTCACTTTTCTTTCCAACACTGTTAACAGCCATAGCAGTTATTGAGTTATGACTGAATAGCATCCTTATTGATCTCTAAATTCTAAGCATCAGTCTGCAAGGTTACAGAGGTCTTGTCTTCTTCTCCTTCCCTCAGATCTTGGTTCGCTCAATGATAATTCTGATGAATATAAGGAACCAGACTTCATTAACCCCAGTGTTAAACGCAGGAGCCCACCACCCAGGGTAAGGTTGCATAAAGTGTTGGAATGTTTCTTTTACACTCATCTGCCTTTTTCTCCTCCTGCACAATGTGAATGACATCTGTCTCCTCCAATAGGACATGTCCCTGCAACTGCCAGGTCAAACAAGAGGGCGGTACAGTTCTTGGTTAAGCGATGAAGAGCTGTTGGACGACGATGATGATGAGTGAGTCATACATGAACACACAAACAAACCATTTACACAACCACAGAAGCTTCACTGTTCACTCTGGGTGTCAGAACATTACTGACCTTGCTGATTAGCATTTAGCTCAATTTCTCTTTGTGGATCTTATTGTGTAGAATAACGGTATACTATTGTATTGACTGTGTTTGTGATGTGCTTAAAGTTAACCTGAAAAATATACAAACAAATCTCAGTCCGACTATGTATGCCCTGGGTGCAGTACATTTGCTCAAGTGTGATTTGAAGTTTTAAGGACATTTAGAAAGATGTGGCAATTTCTGGCTTTTAGTGTTAAAAATCTAATAAAGTTTTTTTGACTGTACCTTTTTGCATTTTTCTTCTTAGTTTCCTGGAGAGGAGCCTCGATAGCTTGCAGGGAAGTGTTTGCCTGCATAACCAGAAGACTGGCAAACTGGCTTCAGCCACTAAAGAAAACAGCTCCCAGCTCGCTGCTGTCATCAAGATGGGTTGGCTGGACAAGAATCCACCTCAGGGGTATGCATGAAGACAAATACACACTTACTGATGACTGAATTACATTATAACACACACACATGTAATTAAAAATAGCAATGAAACAATAATAAAAGCTTTGCCAACACACTACCCAGATTACTAATGCAATGTAGCTACTCCAGTTCTAGTCGAGCCAGTTTATTATTGGAGCCCATTAAAAATGACAAATGCTTAACAAAGTAGTTTATTAATATAAATTAAAGGCAGTGACGATTGTACCCTCGCACCCACTGTTGTGCAACTGCTGACACGAGGAGTGCAGGAATGTAATTTGTCAATTGTGAAATTTATATGTGAAAGTACCACTGAGGCTGTTGTTTAAGAGGCTATGGGAAATCCTTTAATCTCAGCTGTGTACAAGATCCATTTTAGATGACACGTGTACTGAGGGTTGGGGTTTTTGCAAGCACGTTTAAACTCTCAACAATGTAACTTGTTTTTTTTATATATACTAATGAACAAATCTTTTTGATTGTGTGCCTGTGTTTCTCCTCATACAAAGGGTCCTTTATTACCAGAGACGATGGGTAAAACTGGATGTGGATTATCTGAGATACTTTGACAGTGATAAGGTAACCGCACACACACCATATACCTATATACACTAATACATTGAGATGTATGCATTTACTAGGAGCACACAACAATACAATGTAGTCCAGTTTAGAGAGGTATAACACAGTTGAATATGGATAGGCTAAATGTGGATATGCTTTCTGTAACAAAGTAGGTGCTTTGTGTGTGATGTGTTGTAGGACGTATATTCCAAAGGGATCATCTCAACAGCATTCATTACTAATGTGGCAAGTGTGGGAGAGCATAAGTTTGAAGTTGCCACAAACAACCGCACGTTTATCTTCAGGGCTGAAAGTGAAGGTCTGTTTTATACTTGTTTCTCTGTGTGTTTCTCTGTAATATTTCATGTTCTTAAACATCCAAAAATGTATTTGTACCCATGTTCATATAAGTCTCTGTGTCTTATTTTCATTTCTATGACTACATGTCTGTGCAGCTGAGAGAAACGACTGGGTGAGTGTAGTGCAAGACTGCACCAGGGGGCGCTATCGGCGCAGCAACGTTGGCCCTGGTTCACCTTTGGCCCCAGACCATCAGGGCTATCTGGAACTCAAAGGGTTTCGCTCCAAATTTTATACAGTTGTCGCCTCAGATAAGGTCTTCCTCTACAAAAACATAGATGTAAGGATGCTGCAGAAATGAACATTACACGACAGACAGTTTTCTGGTTTTCTGTATTTTGCAAAATGTTGAAACAATTCTTGTATTTTTAATGAAAAAACATTTACACTTGTGAGCAAAACATTTGTTGTTCCATCATGGAAGACAAAAACAAGATCTAATTGTATGTACTCTTCTTTCAGGACTACCGTATTGGTGTTGGTGTCACATCCATTGAGATGAATGTTGCAAATATTAAAGACTCAGAACGTCGTAACTTTGATCTCATCACGCCCTACCGCATTTTCAGGTACGTTATGTACACAAATACACGTGTGTACAATATGTAATCGACAGAAACACTCAGAATGTGTTTGATGTTGTCAAAATGTGTCCCAGCACCGCAACATGGGCTGTCCCAAGTGTCCCATGATTCGGTTATGCACCTTTCAGCTGTTTTGCCAACTGCCGTAAATACCTGAACATTTTTTTTTTTTAAAAAGAAGATATAATTATCATATAATTAGGTATGATTTTGCAGCTTTTTGTCTTTTGATATTGACAGGGATTTACTCGTTTCAACTCATTGTTTATATTATTTAATTATAATGTACATTTATTAGCTTAACCACATTTGTTTTATCTGATCAAAACTGTTTTTGTCTTACTACATCATGTCAAAAAATGATCATCTGTAAATGATTCCTATTAATTATACAGTTGACTGCATTTGTGGAAAAGCTGACCTTCATTAATTATGTTGTTGTTAAACTTGTTAAAATGTTTGTACAAATTCTATCTTTTGTTCCGTATCAGATTTAAGGGAAATTTGACTTGTCCACGGTCATTTCTCAGCATGAGATACATCACATGCTGGCGTTTGTGTTGATGCATTTACATTTTATATTATATTATATTAATAATTAACAAAACTAGAACTGACAGAAAAAAATCAGTAACCAAAAATACTGCTTTTAGTTAAATAACTATGTTATTAAATATGTTTTAGATGCATTCATTTTATATCAGATATGTGTAAATATATCTGATTTTTAGGACGTTTTGCATGATTAGGGGTTAAACCAGCAGTCAGGCTTCATGGAGCAGGAAAAACTGCAGGACTTCAAACTGTGGAGGGCGACATTTAATCTCTCTGTGTACAGCCTTCTAGAATCTATTAGGATAAGAAGAATGGGGGATTGATCAGTTGTGTGGACTAGACTTACCTCAAGTGTGCAGAAAATCCAACATAAAAAATCAAAAAGAATAGAGACAGGGTGGATGCTTGCTGCATGCTATTCCTACAAACATTTTTTGATGACTACCATGGTTGCTGCGGTAACAACATACAGATAAAAGGAAGGTTATGGTAGTGTCTGTCTCCGAAGAAGCCTGCTGTGTGGCTAGTGGGAACATAAAATGTGAAAACATGTCTTTTTAACATTAATTCCTGCTAAATTCATCAAATTGCCCTAAAACTTGTACAGATGATGATGAAAAAAAAAAGAATAATCAGGGTGGATACAATAGGCTCTTTGCACCAGTCAGCAACTGAGTTGGTCTTGATGCTTATTTATTTATGGGAAATTGGATCATAATGTTTTACTAAGAATTCCCACCATCTATCTGTCCTTGGTTGTGTGTGTGGTGTGTGTGGTCTTCTGGCCGACTGTGCACAGCTTGCAGTGTACGGGCTCAGCTTGACAGGATGGGGAAATGTGAAAAGGCTTGTGTATTTGTATAGAGTCTGTGTAGGTCTTGAGTTAAGTTGGCTCTAAGTCTGTTTTCTCTCACCATGTACAGTATTTGTGTGTTTGGTGTGAATATGTGTGTGTGTGTGTGTTTGAGTATTTTGTGATTTTATTTATTTGGGATGTGTTTTTTTTCCTTTAGACAATGTGTGCATTTGTATTTTAAGGACAAAGAGAAGCAACATGTGGTTATGTGAATGAGAAGAGGAAGGATGCAGACTTGAGTCTGGATCAAGCCACAAATCTATCTCTGGGTGTACACTATATGTTCATATTTTCCAGTCTTTGACTCATGTATTTTTAGCGTAAGAGGAGCAGACTCAGGGAAGAGACTCATAAACACAAGGATACAGACATTCACGGGGCTGACACAGACTGTCACTTGGTAGCTGGCTGTTATCCCATCATGTCAGCGTTAACGTTCGGCCGTGCGTTTGTCTTTTTCAACAGTTTCATAGCAGAGGCGGAGCAGCATAGAGAGCAGTGGGTGGACGCCATGCGGAAAGCCATAGATGAGGCATTGTCCAGTCGCGAGGTGGCAGAACGGATCTGGGTGGAGCCAAGCAACATTTTCTGTGCCGACTGTCAGGCACCCAAGCCAGAGTGGGCAGCCATCAACTTGTGTGTGGTGGTCTGCAAACAATGCGCAGGTTTGTGTGTGTCTTTTTTGATGTGGTCTGGATTTTGTTTTTGTGTGTGTCTATGTACTTTTTTCATTGTGAAAATATTTCAGCTTGTTTTTTTTGCTGTATGCTGCCACGACAGCCAAGACAAATACAATTTAGCCCAGTATAAAAACACTAATGAAAGGTAAAATTTCCCAGTATTCACGTAGTCGTGATGTAACGAGTGAGTGGTGTGTGTTTGTGTATGTTTTTCAGGAGAGCACAGAGGACTGGGACCTAGTGTCTCAAAAGTTCGTAGTCTAAAGATGGACAGGAAAGTCTGGACAGAGGAACTAATACAGGTACACACACACACACCCAAGTATACTGAAGTTTTGTTGTTTTTTAAGGCAAAAGAAAAGATAAAATATCCCAGTTAGTTTTCTACTATAGTTAGCTATAGGCGACTGGACTTGCTTGAGTTAAGTTGAAAATGTTTTGAACAAGGTATTGAGCTGCCATTAAAAGGCCTTCATTACTAATACAGTAGTACCACTTTATTAGGTACTCTTGTATAATGTATAATAGAATAATACTTTAGTCCTGCAAGGTGTTGTTGTAATTAGTTGTGTTATAATAATGTACACAGGTAAAAGTATAGAATATTAATGTGTGTATCAATAGAACACATCTACTGTATGACCATACATGACTCCTGCCCTTCATAATGTGGAAATATATACCTTACCTGTGATGCAGGTGTTCGTGGTGCTAGGCAACGAGCGGGTAAACAGTTTCTGGGCAGCAAATGTCCCACCCAGCGAGGCTTTGACACCTTCTAGCTGTAGTGATGAAAGAAGACGCTTCATCACCAACAAATACCGCCAGGGAAAATACAGAAAGTACCATCCGCTGTATGGAAACCAGAAAGAGCTTGACAATGTAAGTCAAGAGCAGTTATGATTATTTGCTGGAATATTTGTTTGTCTCCTGTGATTTGAACTTTGGTTCAGCAATGACTAATCCAACCTCTCAATTTACATTGAATTCATTCTTTTATATACTTTCTGAAGCACATTGCTGCTGAATGTAGTATTGTCAGTTCCAGTTCCAGTTCCAGTGCAGTGCCTCCCTGATGATTTTTACCTGCAGCTTTGTGTAAATGTCTTATAGAAGGTCACAGGCTTAGCTGTGACTAGGTTTTGCATGTGCAGTTAGTTGCGTACAGGACTGTGCAAATATCTAGTTAAAGTCTCAAGTATTTTAGTGTGACCTACCCTTATACTTACAGTATCCAATATCCTGATCCTGACTCTATTAAACCTGACCTAATATTACTGGTAAAACCAGTTGCAGTGATCACTGACATTCATAGTCATAAATAAATAAAACACTGACAACATTCTTATGTCAACAAAACCTTTGTGCTGCAAATCGAGTATACATTACAATACACACTGTTGGAGAAATCCCTCTTTGTAGGGGAAGCATTGTAATATATAGACATTATCAGTCATTGTGTCCACGTCAGTGAATGGCTAAAGTTGAGGGTTTTTTGTGATGTGGTTAAGCTACACTGTGTGGAGTAAATGTCTGGAGCTTTTCAGACTCTCATTAGCTGCTTAGCCCACTTACCCCAAACAATGTTGACTGTTCACAGACACAGAGTGTGAGTTAGTCACATTCAGCACCTGACTCTGTGTGTGTTATATTTTTTCCCTCCCCTTTGCTTTTCAGCTTTGTGTGTGTGAGAAAGAATTCTCTTTATCTCCTTTTGCACATCCCACACATACCCACAGGTGGTTGTATTTGTTAAAATTGCTCAGCTGCAGTTGTTTCCCCCTCTCTAGTCAGTCCTTCTTCATGATAGTTATCTCTCTTTACTATCTTCAACATAACTCCTATCTATAGGAAATGTCTTTTCTTGAGCTTTTCTTTTTGGTGACACTTTCCCCTAAGTCAAGACAGATAGTTACTTTGATTTGCATTTCTTCTGTATTTATGACAAGGCAGTGATGGTCACCCACACTCTAGTATGTTTATTATTCAAGTGTCCTTTGGCTACTTCCAGGTATGTTGGTCTAGTCTCTTTTAGCCCCACTTCTCTGTTTTCCTCTCTTCTTTGTTTTTCCCCCTTTTTTCCAAATTGTGACATCATTACTCACTGCTTCAGCTGGAATGTGTCGTAACTCCGCCTCTCCTCCTCCTCCTCCTCCTTCTGCTCCTGTCTTCCTTATTGTTTGGCTGGGACTGCCGAGGAAAGTTGATCTCTTCAGTCTTGACTATTTCTGATCTGTAAGTGGTTTTTCCTTAACTTTCTGTCAGACTAAGGCATCACATTTTTTTACATTTGTGACTCGATTGTGTGTTTGTGACAGCCGGTATTAAGCTGAAAAATGCTGAACGCTTGCAGGTAAAGTTGTGTGTGTGAGCGGAGCTTTTGGAAAAGGTAGTGAATATTATGTGTGAATATGTGTGTTATTATTGATTAGCTCTGAAAGAAAGAGAATGTGTAGAATGTGTATGTGTTCAATGTGGTATGTTAGTGCAAGCACAGGAATGTGTGTCAGTGGACTTTGGAGTATGTGATCACAGTATAGTTTATCAAACCTGTATTTTAATGCTTGTGGGTTTTGCTTTGGAACTGTATTGTAGCTCCACGTCAGTGAGAGTGCAATAGAGTGTGTACAGTATGTTGTTCAGTGGAGTAGGCTGACACATTTATATGCATATTAATATATGAGTATGCATGTCTTACATTTTTGTCTGTCTTGCTCGCTCTGCCTGTACTCAGTCTCTCCCTCTGTGTGTGTACGTGTGTGTCCACCCATGTGTTCTCTGTACATTCAGAGGAAATTGTTGTCTTACTTCTTCCTCTTTTGTTTTGTTTTTTTTGCCTCTCTTTGCCTTTTGATTTTTCTTTCCTCAACTATTGTAAGTCTTTCTGCACACTTCAGTCTTTCATTCAACATATATTTATGCAAGAATACAGTGAACATAATATAGAAGATATAATCAGTGTGTGGTGTATTTTTTCCACATGTGTTGGATATAAAAGTGACAGCCATGAGTCTGTTTTTCTCCTTGGTATTATGCCATTGTGGTGATGTTTGCCTTTTACATCAGATTGCTAGAGTTTTTGTTGTTGTTCAGTGGTTTCCTTAATGCGTTTGTGAAAGAGTTAAGTAACCAAGGCACAGGGTGGAGAGTGAAAAAAAAAATCCCTGATGGAGAAATGTACACAGTGACACTGTGTTAATTTGACACCCAGCTACATGTGGATGCACAGTGAGCTATCACACGTATAACTCACAGTATGCATTTATTCAAACAAAGCTATTTGTTTGAGCAGTTACGATCCGGCATTGTTTTACACATGTGTTTTTTATTCATGAGCTTAAAAATAGCAGTTAGGGTAAAGTAATATGTTGCCACTTAGCTAATAACTATTATATGTCTGTGTTGACCACATACCAGTGACATTCAGCCTGTTATAGTGTTCATAAAAGAAAAACCGAATAGCTCAGGCGGTAGTAAAAACTCTTTATGGGTTTGTTTTGTATGCCCGTATGGTTTTGGAAAGTGGCTAATACATAGAAGAATTTCCATTTCCTGTTGTTACTCAGTGATTTGTCTGATCTTTTTCGGGTTGAGTCCTAATTTCCTCATTCACACTGTAGGATTTAATGTCATAAATCCCCTTCATGTCCACTGGAAGATCAGCTGGAGATGGGACTTGTTGTATTGTTTATTTCACAATCCTATTATTTTAGCCATCACCGTCTGACTTTTGGATTTTTTTTCCTCTATGCCGTATTCATTCTTCTCTTTCCCCTCCTTCATCTGCCTGGATTTTTATCCCCACCTTCTTCTCAATCTCCTCTCTGCAAACCAAGCCTGGTGAGGTAATGCAGGAAAATAATGTGGCTAGCTGCTCCATCTGGAATTGATATGAACATATGCACACATATAAATGTAGGTGTAGCTTTGGCTGGAAGTGGATGTCAGATTTGAGTGCAGGTCTTCCCGTCTGTGCCGCATGTGCATGTGCTATATCATTTTGAGCTTGTAGCCAAGTACAATCAGTCTGTGATTAGTGTACTTGACTGAAATGCTTTCATCTTCCCATCACAATATTTTTCTTTCTCCTGTTTCTCTCATCTCTTTTCTTTCCTCTAAATCTGCCCTTTGTAACTGCTGAGGCCAGATGGAGGTCTGTGATTTTTAGACACACCCAGATACAATCTCTCCGTCTCTCCCCTCTCTCCATCTCTCAGGGGAAATTGGGTAAGACTCTTGAATTCCCTTCTCTTTTTCTCTCTCTTTGACTTATTACATTACTCCCTGTTTCATAGGCAGCAGATGTTGGAGGGCGTGAGGTCTTCAGACACTCAAACAAACCATTTCCTCAGTGTGCTTTCTTCTGATTGGTTCACTTGGTCAGAGGGAACATGGTTGGTCATTGATAAATTACAGTACATTGACCTACATATAACATTGCTTTTACCTGTATGTCCAAGTGTACATTGCTCTGTTTGTTAGTGTCTTGGGAATGTGTCCTCACATCATCCATACGTGATATCTACATTTCATAGTCTTTCTTTTAATTTAGACTTTTTTTTATTTATTTTTTTCTTATCATTGGCCCAAGGCACTCTGGTTGTGATGGATATATTGGATTAAGGTTTTAAGGAAAGAGTTAAAAATAGACCAAACCAAAACAACTACAGGAAAACAGATCAATAATGCAGGTAACTCATAATACAGTAAATCATGTCCCAGGTAAAGGAAGAGAATGTATGGTGTCAATGTGAAGTGTAGATAAAAATGTGGCTCTGCAACAACACAGCACATGGTGTACATTACTTATCTGTGTTCTTTGTTCTTTCAGGGTGTTTCTTTTGAACTCTCTTACCGTGCGTTTTTTTACCTTTTTCTTTTGCGTAGTTGGACTTGTTTCCTTCTCCTGACCGTGAATACATGTGTTTCTCGTTTACTGTTTCTACCAGCCCTCTGAAATTTCTGCTACTTTCTGTTCAGTGTAAAACAGAACAGTCAAAACAAAAAGAAAGCTGGCCTATTAAGATAGGATTGTGATTTTCAGCTGCTTTTATAAAAATGTCCAATATCTCATTCAAATGATGTGCCTCTGTGTAGCAACAACCGTGGCCATGTTCTTTTCTTATTTGGTTATAATAATAATTTAAACTAATGTAGCAAAAGTAAAAACATTAAATCATTAATACCACTGATTAAGACGAAGTTGAAAAAGTCAAATAGAGAATTAATTTTAATGACATCTTTTAAGTCCACATTCAGTAAATCTAGTAAACAGGGCTAGATAATGCTTCTTTATTGCACAAATAAAAGTCCCAAATCTGTCTATAAAAAATCAGGTCCATTTAACTTGCTATAAACCTTATCCATATTGTGTGGGATTACCGAGGATGTACACCATGTGCTCTAGAGTCTTCAACCGCTCTGTCCCCTGCCTCTGGAACTCCCTCCCACTTGACATCTGTAATATTGACTCTCTGTCTTTCCACTCTCAAATTACATCTTGAAACACATCTATTTTTAAACTGGCATATTCACTTTGATAGTTTTAACATTTAATTATATTAATACTCAGTGCCTAACATAAAATTGATCATTATTATTCATTATTATGTTGGTGCCTTCTGTGAAATACTACAGAATGTTAAGATTATTCAATATCTATCAGTATATTTGCTAACTAGTAGTAGTAACTAATATTGCTGACCACTGATATGCCTAGAAAGCCACTTGAAATAGGGTTGATCACCGGGTCCTACGTGAAAGCTCTGTACCACCTAAATATGATGAGATGATTGAAGTCGACTGTATGTGTGTTACAGTCCAGATGGTTTGTGAGAAACAGAAATTCACCCTGTCTCGGTGTGTGTCTCTGTGTGTCTTAGAGGGTCTTGTGCAATTTAAATCTTTGTTAATTGTTTTGTTTGTATTTGTGTATATAGCGGCTCAGTAGTACTTAAATAGAGGAGGGATCCTGTCTGTATGTGTGACAGAGTGCTGTGGAATTTCTCAATCTCATCCAAATGAGCTTATTGGTTTTAAGAGAAGACAGCCGTGTGTGTGTGTGTGTGTGTGTGTGTGTGTGTGTGTGTGTGTGTGTGTGTGTGTGTGTGTGTGTGTGTGTGTGTGTGTGTGTGTGTGTGTGTGTGTGTGTGTGTGTGTGTGTGTGTGTGTGTGTGTGTGTGTGTGTGTGTGTGTGTGTTGTGCGCACGCGTGTGAGTCTGACTTCTTCAGCTGTAAAAACATAGCAGTCTTCTCTTTTCATTCATTGACGCATTTCCTGTTTAGCTTCCCCTCCTTCCCTTTGCTTTAAATTTATCTGAGTTTAGTACTTGAATGCTTAATTATGAAGCTAGAGTCCAAAGACAGCTCTCTAGTTTTACAAGTGCCTAATTTAGTTGTGACACCAGCTGTTTCCCTTCGAACAAAACAATGACAGGGAATCACATCACATGATTAAAGCCTGGTCAGCAGCTGCACGGCCCCTGGTGTGAATGTCATCAGTTTATCAGTTTTGTATCATTGTTACATATTTTTTTTCCATTACTTTCCTTCTCTGTCTCACTGTAATTGGATTCCTGCCTTGCTCACCCAAGTCCCCCCCCCCCCCCCGTTTATCCATCCTGTCTTTTTTCTCTCTTGTCTTGTCTCAGCGTCTCATCTCTGTTGTGCTACAGAAATAGTGCAAGTGACTTTAAAAATGTATGCATTGGTTTAAAAGTTATTAGATGTATGAAGATGTAGATTGAATGAAGTTTTTGATTTATTTATCAAACATACTGTGGTTCATCTATTTAAAATAATATTAGGTATTGCAGAGATGGCAGTAAAAAATAGTCAGAAATGTCATACGACACACAAATCTCACAATTTATACTGAAATCTGGGTCATCAATTGTCATCTTTTAAAAGTGGGTTGCAACAGAAAATTCAGGAAACATTGGTATGCTATGCGTTTTTGCCATGATCTTATATTTATGATGGGAGAGTTGTACTGCTGTATTAAGCCTTCTTCAGTGTATCCCAAAGATTGTCAGTTTGGACTCTGTGGTGACCAATCCATGTGTGAAAATGATGACTCGTGTTCCCTGAGCTAGTCTTTCACAATTTGAGTCTGATGAATCTTGGCACCGTCATCTTGGAATAGGCCCAACTCGTCATTCAGTACATTTAGGAAGTCACTTGACCTCAGATGACATACGATCAGATCAGATTAGATCATAGCACGAGGCAGTGTATAATCTTGCATTTGCTGTAATAATGTGATTCTTATCTTGGTTTAACTGAAACACAGTTTTTCACTGTTAGCACACAAAAGGTATGTTTACAAATGTATAGTATCCGATTTACATTCAAAGCCATCATTTTGTATACTGTTTATGCTAACAAGCAACACATTATTATGTTAATCTTTTATTTTTTTATAGGTTTATCTACTACCTGTTCTTTTTTTTTTGTAATTTTATTTTTTATTGACATTCAGAATCAGATATGCACATCCGGTATAACATATATGCATACATCTTACATCTGTTGTCTGCTCCAAATGTCCAAATAATACTTTTGGTTTATGACTAAATAAAGAAGAGAAAAACACACAACAACAACAATACAACTATATACAGGTAGGGAGTGATCCTTTTCGTACAGCAGTCATTGGTTTGTGAAAATAAAATCAGGCCTATGGGGTGTGACATATTTGATACAGTTCTCCCAGTAATTCTCTCCAATTTATGGTTAACAAATGCAGTTATCCTCTCCATTTTATAAATGTCCATTGTAATGTCCATCCATAGATTTAAAGTTGGGCTTTCTTGTGGTAACTATTTCCTGGTTATCACCATTAATTTGTTTTTTTAATGTTTTTATTGTCTCTTCCTTTCTGCCTCTCCCTAGGCTCTGTGCATCAATGTTCAGTGCAGTGATTTGTTAGAGACAATAAGTCTGATCTTCTGTGGGGCAGATGTCAATTGTTCAACTGGAAAGACCAACTGGCCTTCCCCTTTCTCCCTGGCCAACGCACACGCACAACCCTTACAGGCTGAGTTAATTAGAAACAATCTCAGCACAGGTAAAGTTATACATATTTTTTTTTTGTCAGTATTGTCATTTATTCAAAATGATCGTTTAAGGAATGCTAATTCAGTTTTCAAAATTGTTCTATAGTTTTTCACACATGTCATTTTTACAGTCATTTCTGATTACTAAACACACATTCATGACTATACCCATATTTGTTTTAGGCCTGAAATATTTTTTGTTTGTTTGTTTGTTTTTGTTTAGATCTGCCACAGTCAGACGTGGTTAGGGTCATGGAGGCCAAACATTATTCACCACCACCTAGTGTGTCTCATAACGGCTTCCTTTACAAAACTGCATCCATGGCTCGGGCTGTCACAGAGCGCAAGGGCAAAGAGGGTATACACGCAGATGCTGTGCAATATACTTTATAACGATATTTTCACAATTGCACACAAAGAAATGTAGTGCTTAAATGCAAAAGTAGTGTCTGGAAATGCCACTTGCACTGTTATGATTTTTATTATGTGCTGTTGAATTGTTCATCCATGTAGAGTTCAGTCGCCGTTGGTGTACGCTGAATGATGGCACCTTCAGTTATTATGAGAGTGACAAGAACTCAAACCCTAACGGCACTTTGAAAGCTTCAGAGATCGTCTGTTTGGCTGTCGACCCGCACGATAAACATTGGTAAACATTCATCCAGTGTGCTGCTAGTCTCTCTGTATACTAATTACTAATTACAATACACATGTAAATAAATACATAGCCAACACTTATTTATATAGTCCTATTCGGATTAGAATATAATAGTGAAATATTACGAAATGTAGATGTACACAAAATTACTCCGTCCGAGTTTCCCTCCTGTTTTTAATACCGCCCTCTGTGTCCTCCGTCCTGACTCTCTTTTTTCTATAGGTATGACAGTACCTTTGAAATTTACTCCGAGTCAGAGCGTCTCTATCTGTTTGGCACTGATAATGCAGATAGCCACAAAGAATGGGTGAAATCTATTGCCAAGGTAAGTACCAAACATATCCTCAATTGTGGAACCACAAACATACATTCTCTATCTCCCTCCTCAGCTGGAACCTTACATTTCAGATAACAGTAATAGTTTTATATGTTGAAGTTGAAGAACTCTGTGAAGTGGCAGGTTTACATTTACCACATTGTAAAACTTGGAAATACTCTTAGAAATGCAGATTATTCTTCATTCTGAAATAGATGCAGCAAAATGTGTTTTTCTCTAAATGTTATATAAATCAAATGTGTCACAAGGTCCCACTGTACTTAACTGGGAATCATGATTTCTGAGGGGAGATGGACAGCACATCCATGTCTAGCCACAAATACAGTATAACTCGATAGTGAATTTTGTAGTAATTGCTGACCATGCCATGACTCACATCACATACGACTGTGATATATTGTACAAAGACCCTATGTGAAATCTTCCTTTTAATAATTTAACTTGAATTATCACTAAAGAATAGAGAAAGAAAAATTTATGCTGAATCACAATGTCCCCTCCCCCCTTTTTTTTTAATCTTTAGAGCTTTATCCCAGCCACTGCAGAACCATTATTGAGGATGGGTTTTGAGCGGATCGGGAGGCTGAAATATAAAGACGGCTTGAATCTACAAACATCTAAAGTTGGTTGGTTTGCTCTGGTGGGCTCCACACTTCATGCCCTTCTGGAGGGTGACCAGTGGGAGGAGATCCACCTCCGTAAACTTAATGAACTCTGTGAGTGACAAATGTAAACTCCTTCTGCAATCATAGTGTAATGTTCACACATAACATTTATCAAATGGTTTGACCCTCAGGTCTTCTCTGATTGCTATTCAGCTTTAAAAATGATCATGATGACAATGTATTTGTATGTAACAGCCACCCAACAAGACAATGAAGTACTGGTTCTGGTAGAGAAAGGCAGGTGAGAGGACAAGAACAAATATCTGGCTATGTTTAATCTTTTTTTAATGAATCCTTGTATAAGCTTCAGTCCCACCCGTGAAACACTTTGTGCCCTAATTTGTTACTGGGGTCTTTTTTCTTCAGAGCCTTGTACATGGAAGGAGAGAGGAAGTTGGATTTTGCCGGCTGGTGTGCCGCCATCCGAACAGCCGCGGGGAGTGGAGGAGACACACTGAGTCAGCAGCAGCTCACAGAAACTGATATCCCTGTCATCGTTCATAGCTGCATTGGCTACATCACTCAGTGTGGCGGTGAGAGCTATACAGAGATGTCCACAGACACAAAATGCATGTTCAGAATCACAGCAACTCGAACAGTACATTAAAAAAAGCTCACATTTCTTGATTTGTGACATTATGTTTTGTGTTTGTTTAGGCTTGACATCTGAGGGAATCTATCGCAAGAGTGGTGTGAACTCGCGCGTGGCAGCACTGTGCCAGAGATTTCGACGCGATGCCCGCAGCGTGCATCTGAGGGAAGGAGATCACCAGGTGGACGATGTCTCCAACACACTCAAGCGCTTCTTTAGGGAGTTAGAGGAAGGACTGTTCACATCGGAGAGCTCCAGCAACTGGCTCAGTGCAGCTGGTAAGATTAATTTTATGATGGCTCAGTTCACTTTAACCACATCAAACACATTTTCTACTTGCATCTAATTTTTTATAGCTATGCAAATTCTTTTATTAGTGGGATTGTTCCCACTGTGTCCTGATCTGCAGCAGCCATTCTTTGATACTTCTTCTTTTGCTACTTCTTCTTTTCTGTCATTTATTTGTCCGTTAACTTGTTCCACAAACTTCAACATAAAAAAGTTGTTTGAACTTCAAAAAGTTCCGCTCAATTAGGATATTATTCTGTCTATCCAGAATTTTCATACTTTCTTTTTCAAAAACAACTCTGTCAAATGATGCACACATCAGACACACTTATTTTCATGCTTCAATGTAGAAGCTTCGTTCAAACTTCAAAACATTCACAAAGTGGGACTTTCATTCCTATATTTAGCTTTAATGACTATCACATATTTTTCACAGTTACGGTTCAAACTGCATGGAATTTTCAGCCTATTCCAGATATTAAGAGCTAGAGAAATGACATCAAATGCTAGACAGTAAGATTCATAGTCGCAGTAGTCAAAAGCAAAAGTCAGTCAAGTTGTGGTAGAGAGCAGTAGTAGACACAGCGCAAGTCACAGATTGACACAATACGTTGTCACAGCACGTCAGCTCATCCTGCTCTTAAAGGGATACAGCACCTGTTAAGCCACAGGTGCAGTGGCCATTGTGTCTGCCGGAACCAGTATTAATGCAAGGTTGTGCTGTATCTCGTCTTCCTCTGCAATAGTCTCGTTCAGACTGTGGTATTTCATCACTGATCACTGTGACTGCCCTCAGGGATCTTGGATATATTTCCAACCCTCAAAACATTTTGGATCCATTTTTAAATTCTTTCTAAACATTCAGTTAGAAACTTGGATTCATAATTTCAACCTCTCATTCACATCAGTTCAATTCAGAATTTGCCTTCTCCAGTTTTTATATAGGATTATTTAATGTACTAAGTATTAGTAGTATGATAAGTATTCTACTGCCCCCTCCAGTATAGTGGATAAAATGGAAATTGTCTTGGTTTTTCTGTATCCACAGACCTTCATTTGGACAGAAAGGTCTATTTTCTTGCTTCTGGTGTAAGATGTCAAATTCAGTGGGAAACAACTGATGAGAATTGAAAATAATTCATGAATTTAGTTTTCTTCATGAGAGAAAATGCTCCTAATGCTCCTGAGCTTATCACTTTTGTATTCACACTGTCTTGGCCTCTCTCTCTCACACACACTGTATTCATCTATCTTTCTCTCTGTCTTTTATTTTCTCTCACTTTAATATGTTTTAGTATATTTGTTTAATATGTTCACTCTGTATTGAAAATCTTTTGCTTCTGTTTTCCTTCCTTTCCCTTCTTATGCAGCCATTCAGGATGAAAAAATGAAAATCTCAGAGTACCAGCAGCTGTTCAACAGACTGCCTCATGTCAACAAGGCTACACTACAAGCCCTTATCAACCACCTGTATTGGTGAGATACAGACACAAGCATAGATCCACTTACATCTCTATTCACTGTATGTTCATACCACTGTGTATTTTCACTGCATGCATTTCAGCGTGCAGTGTTTTTCAGACCAGAACCAAATGAACCTCCACAACCTGGCTATAGTGTTCGGCCCCACCCTGTTTCAGACAGATGGGAAAGACTACACTGCTGGCCGCACCGTTGAAGACCTCATACAGCACTACACACTCATATTTATGGTGAGACTCACTACGGTCAGGGCAATAATAACGGGGCAAAAACTATTTGTTCGTAAACTTGATACATTTAATTGAAGTGGTGACATCAGGAAATGGCAATGGCATTTAAATGGAGAGCATTCTTATCTTGTAAATATAAACTGATCTTATCTATTGTACTTAACTGTGTGGGGTAACAAGCTGGTGTTATGTGCTTACTGCACATTTTGGTGGTTTCCTGAAACTTCACTAGAAAGGGAGATGGTAAATTGAGAAGGATGTTATGGCGAGAGGAAGGAACTGTGCGATGATGGGATTTCCTCTCATGAGATTTGATGAAATCCCTGCAGTCACTGTCAAATTGTACTTCTAATGAAAGACAGCCTCTTAACTATTTTATCTTAACTGCATTATTATGTTTTGAGGAGATAAAAATAAAGCTTCATGCAAATGGCATTAGCTCAACATGATGGTCAGATTTCCTGATGATTAAGAAAAAACACAGTGTTCAGTGCCAGTGGGAATTTCAGATTAAAACGCACAGGTTGGCGTTATAATTAAAGTATTGTCAGCTGTTGACTGATCCATTGTATGTGTGTATATGTGATTGTAGGTGGAGGAGCAGCAGCTCGAGAAGCAGCTAAAAGAGATCCATGCTATCATAAACATGAGGCTGAAACTCAACACAAAGTTTCCCGTAGGTCACACATGCATCATTTTTTTTATTTTACTAATTTGTATGAAGACAATTTTGATGGAACTTAACTGTATCTTTGTTGGTGTGCATATTTCGAATAACAATAATAAGTGGTGTAAGATTTGTTTCATTGTTGTTCAGTGTCAAAACTTCATGTCAAAATGTGACATTATTAAATCTTGACCACTTTAAACCATAAAAAATAACGTCAAATTTACATTTACACCAACAAAAAAAGGGTACCTCTAAGGTTTTAATGTTGTGACTGAGCAGTGTAAGTCTGTGCTCTGTTTATTTCATTTTTAATCACAGTCTGTAATGAGTTTCGTGTGTGTGTGTATTGGTCACCTCAGAGTACTGAGCCCGGAGGTCATTTCATCTGCACCGTGTACCTGGAGGAGGAAAACACAGACACAGTAGAGCAACATGTGAAGGTGACCTGAACTTTACATTTTTGATGTCCAGTTCTTTTCTTGTGTAATGGACAATAAGTAACGCCAAAACAAACTAGCTTCTTTCACTCTCTCCTGTGGTAACAGACTTAACTAAAGTAATTGTGTAAATTCTCTTCTTAGATCCCTGGTTCTATGACAGCAGCAGAGCTGACATGTGAGGTCCTTGACCGGCGCAACATCAGCATTAAAGATAATGAGTACTGGAGCTGCTGGGAGGTTAGCAACAAGGAGGAAATGGGTAAGAGACATTTTGTGCAAAGAAATGTAATTATTTAGTAATTTAGTCCTTCCACCAATATCTTTTTAAATTTCTATTTTGACACACCGGGTTCACATAGCCATATAAACAGCTTATGGTGAAACAAAACAATGACACAAATGTGCAGTGCTCCTTATTCAACCTGCAATGTGAGCTGGCAAAAGTGACACAAACCCAAGGCAATAAAATCACTCTAAGCATAGTGACTGTGACATGGTTTGTTTTCAGCCTAGTATTTGGGACATCTGGTTCCCAACAGGGAAGCCCGTATGTGGCCTATCAAATGCCAGCAACTCTGAATTGGCAGACTTCCCATCACTGGTTAGAAAACCTTCCTGCTGGTATTACAGGAGGAAATGAAAAAAATATACTAATGAAGGAAGGAAATTAGAAAGAGTTGAGCTAGAGGGGATTTTTCTATGTTTCTTGAAGAATATAAACCAAGTCCTGGGGTCCATGGTTTGTTACAATCATAACACAAAATAGTTATTTTGTTATTTAAATACAAATCACATGCTGCCAATCGTGGTTCCCTGGAGCTTTGTCTTTTTATCTGAGCATGACACGCTCTCTTTTCTCTTGTTTTAATGCTGCAAACATTGTTCTGCATCATGTAAAGAAATGATTCAAGGCTACTGCAGATTCTCTATCCCCCTGTGTTTACTGTGGCTCTTCGTGCCTCCCCTAGAACGACCACTGCACTATCAGGAGCGAGTTTTACCCATTCTTCATGCGTTTGGCACAGACTCCCATCTGCTCATCAAGAAGCACCTCGCTCTGGAGTCAATGATCGTATACCTAAGTAAACACACAAACTAATTGCCAACAAAATGTTGTCCTCTCAAAATGTCTTGGTTGTTTTGTTGGTCTTAACCACATTATTATTAATATTACTCTTCAAGGCAGTAAAGTGGATGCATCCAAACATGGGATGATGAAATTCAGAGAGGAGCGAAGCATCCTGGGCCTGGGTCTGACCTCGGCTTTCAATGACCGATATTTCATCCTCAACTCCAGCTTGCTCAGAATGTACAAGGAAGTCAGAGTAAGATTGACAGATGAATAAACTTTTCTGACTTCCTCTGCTACTGGTTTCGTAGTGTGTCACTGACTTATTCACTCTGCTCCCTTCTCTCGCTCTCTCTGTTTCAGAGTAACCGTACAGAACGTGACTGGCAAGTGAAAAATCTCAAGGTGTATTTAGGTATCAAGAAGAGGCTTCGTCCTCCCACCTGGTAAGTGTTGGATGTGCAGTGAAGCCACAGAGATACAGGTTGCATTGATGTCACTTAAAATCATGACAGAAAAAAATGCAAGGCCATCAGAGTTGGTCAACATTGATCCATCACTCTCGTCTCTCTGTTGTGAATCCTAAGTATATGCTTTTAAATCCAGATTGAGAAAAGCATCAGGTTCTCTTTGGTGTGACTAGTTTAATACAAACCATTTAGCAGAGGTCAAAAGCACAATAGGCGAGATCATTAGGCTCCATCCATCCATCCAGCCATCATCATCTACCGCTTTATCCTCCACCAGAGGGTCTCGGGGACAGTTCACCAGTTCATCGCAGGGCCACACACATAGAAACAAACAACCACTCTCACACTCACACCTATGGTCAATTTAGAGTGTCCAATTCACCTAATCCCCATATTGCATGTTTTTGGACTGTGGGAGGAAGCCAGAGAACCCAGAGAAAACCCACACACACGGGGAGAATAATTTAAAGTGGCAATTTAAAGCTAAAATTAAGTCTTATTCTGGATGCCTTCTCTTCTTCACCTTATCTAAAAAAGCTCCCACAGACTTCTTGAGAGTTTGACCACTAGGGGGCAAGCTAGGTCCAATAATCATGTTTTCTGCTGCAGTTGAAGTGCTGCTGTAACTATCTTTATCTGTCTGTTTCTAGCTGGGGACTGACAGTGGTGTGCGAGAGTAAGAAGCAAGAGAGGCAGCAGTGGTGAGTAGCTGTCCGTGTTTTTTGGAATAAACCCCAGCTCAACACAGATTTGAGGCATTGCTCTGCTCTCTGAACTTCACTACTGCATGATTTCAGATGGTGAAAGTTTATAACAGATCATATCAAATCACTTAATTAGTTTTGACCTGTTTGCAGCTCACATAAAGACAAAGTTCAAAGGTGTGGACCGTGTGTTTGTGCATTTGAAATCCCATCTCCGTTCCAGTCCTGTCCTGTCCTGTATATGGGGATGTGCACTCACTCAATGTACATCAACTAAACCTCACTTTGCCTTGACATACACTCCATTTTATTGGGTACAACTGTTTATATGTTTATTAATGCAAATATCAGCCATTAGCCAATCACAGGGCAGCAGCAGTAAGGCATTTAAACATGGTCGCAGCGATCTGCTGAAGTTCAAAGGGAGCATCAGAATGAGGAGGAAAGTAACTTTGAACATGGCATGGTTGTTGATGCTCGACGAGCTGGTCTGAGCATTTCAGGATCTGCTGATCTACTGGGATTTTACACAAGCCATGTGTAGGCTTTATAGAAAAAAAAATATCTGCTGAGTGGCTGCTATTTGAGGTTAGAAGAAAGTGGTCAGACTGATTCATGATGATAGAAAGGCTGGTGAGTGTAGTTTAACAATCTTTGTAAATCATCTGAGGCACAAGTGCATTTAACGGTCTTCATTATTAATATATGTCGTGTGATGATCAGTGTCAGTGTTTGTGTATTGGGTGTAACAATCGATAATCTAATTGGAACTCTCCAATTTCCTTAAATGTCAAGTGGATTACAATATATGCATCACATAAAAATGACCATGTGATGGTGACTCACTCACAATGCTGCTGTCCACACCTTGTTCTAACGTGGCCTTTGGACGTGTCTATCTGCATAAGTACATGCAGCCTTCACTGCAAACTTACTCAGTAGTTTTGACATGCTTGCCATCCTAATGTTCAGTGGCAGGGCCTTTTTTCTTTGAGTGGAAGTGTGATCACATTTGTGAATGTTGGAGAAAGCTGACAGTATTCTCTGTAGGAGGAAAAAAACAGGTCAGATCACTGTGTGAGAGAGACACACATGAGAGGTCATTTCCACCCAGGAGGGAATCTCACACCCTGCATTCATGTCTCTATTCTTATCTAGGTCTGTTCACATGTAAATATTTCTCCGTATATGTGTTCCTCAGTCGAATATTAATGTACATCCCCGTGCTCATGTGTTAATTTATAGCACAATATTTGACAGCCGCAGTCGATATCTGCACAGTTGTAATGGGGAGTGCTGTTCTCGTTGTGCTATAGGCGGTGTCATCTCCTGGTTACACTTCATTGTCATGACCCTCGCAAAGAAAAAAAACATAACTGAAACTGAACCTAAGAGACACTTGCAGAGGGAGAATGTGTGGAAGAAAAATAAACAAGGTATGGGGAAAAAGAGGAAGGTAGAGAGAAAAAGTGTCACACTGAAGATGAGATAGACTGGTGCACTCGCACTGAGTTAGGCATTCTGTTTTTACTGCAGGTGAAAGATAACTTGGCGAGGAAGGAGTGGTTGTAATTAAAAAATAAATTGGATTTTTAAAAATATCAATGGATAAGCAAATGCTACTACTACTACTACTCATTTTCCTTCCCTATTACTTTTTTTCTTTTTCCCATTTGTTGCACTATTTCATCAGCACATTTTTGCAAGTTAAGAGACCCTGACACATTTTCTGAATATTATGTAAATGTTCAACTCTGGCTTCATGGAAATCCATTATTCTGCATTTATTGATGGTCTAAATCAGAGGTGCAGTTAAATGCACAGACAGTAAATGAACAGGAAAATGTTGGTCTGTATCTGCACTTGAAAAGAGTGATTGTCCTGTTTTTAAAGCTCTACCTCCACTAATGAGCTCTGTTGGCCCTAATGATGCAAACTTTAGGGCCAACGGATGTGTGTGTGTGTGTGTGTGTGTCTGTATTTGTGCTTGAGTGTTCTTTTTGACATAAACACCAACGTTGTCAGGACCAGTAGTTCTAATGACAGAACCTCATTTCTGAGAAACTGGTTTAGTTTGGGGTGTTGGGTTAAGATTTGGGTTAGGTTACGTTTAAGGCTTGAGATAACGATTTGTTTATGCAATCCAAATGAATAGAAGTCAATCCTGCCGCCGCCGGCGGTGGTGTGTGTGTGGTTGGGTGGTGTGACAGCATGTGTGCTGACTCTCTCTTTTTATTTTAATCAATATTTTGTTGTGTCTTCTGTTTTGTGCTCTTGAATAAGTGTCATAACAATTATAAATAAAGCTCATTTATTCAGCACCACAGCATGGCTGGTGAGTCATGGGATGAGGTGATTGCAAGCCGAGTGCCATAAAATATGCTCGAACACACAGATATTACAGAGACACAAGCACAGTTTTTTATCAACATGGACTCTGAGGGGAATCATTCTCATCACTGTTTCTCATCTGTGGGGATTTCTGTTTGGGATCATGCTCTGTGTTTGTATTATACGCTTACAATATTACTACGGTCGTCACAGGAGAGTTTCACTTAATGTCTTTGATAACCTGTCTCTTTCTTTTGAGTCTTTTTCCACATTTCCCTTCATCTCCAAAAGCATCTTTTTTTCCCGAGACCACACACACACACACACACACACACACACACACACACACACACCACTTACAGATTTTTATCACACAGTCTCCCTCACTTTATCACCCTCTATTTATTTGCAGGTATCTCTGCTGTGAGAGCCAGTCAGAAATGAGGGAGTGGTATGCTACTTTTCTCAGTGTTCAGGTACGATTTTATGCACACAAAGATTTAAAAAACAGTTACACGATTTAAGTAATTACTTATATGTATAATTTATATTACCATTTATGATGTGAATTTATGATTCTTGATATTTTTGATATATTTCTCATCCACTATACATGGAAGTGTTTTTTTAATGCCACTATGTCATTTGTTACCACAGAAAAGTTCTGTTCCAGGCGTTAAAATCAGTCTCACATACCCGTTATATGCTATGCTTTTCTGTTTTGTAAAATCTCACTTGGCTCCCTCTCTTAATCTTCCCCCTCTGTCTGTGCTCTTTCCTCATTAAAGTATGATGGCGATGTGTGGCCTCAGGATGGCCTGCAGCAGACACGGATGAGCCGGGTGTTGCCAGACACGCGTCACGGTAACGTGTCACTGATACCACTGCGTGGCAGTGAGAATGAAATGCGTAACAGCGTAGCAGCTTTCAGCCAAGACCCGCTTGCTGTGAGTCAACCTATCAATCATTGGGACTAAATGGGGGACAAGGTAATCAGAGACATTTTATGCTGAACAGGTGGTCCAGACCCTCAAACCTGATCCTTGCCCAAGCAGAACTCATTTGCATTTGTCTTATATAAGCTGTGTAACATGTACTTTGTTACCCTTTGAGTATTTCAGTCATAAGATGGAGCCTGAGAACCTCCACATTGGGGAAATGTTGGTAACACTTTAGATTAGGGAACACATATTCACTATTAACTAGGTGCTCACTAACATGCATAAATAGCACACTTACCCTTTATTAGTAATTATTAAGCATGTATTAACACCTTATTCTACATAACCTTATTCAACCTCTTCCTCTGATTAAGGTGTTAATATGTGCTTAATAATTACTAATAAAGGTCTGGTATGCTACTTATATGCATGTTAGTAAGCACCTAGTTAATGGTGAATATGTGTTCCCTAATCTAAAGTGTTACTGAAATGTTTTCCTTTTTGTAATTGACTGCCACTAAAAGAGAGGGGAGCACCTGTGCAGGATCAATAATCTCTGTACCATAATTCATCTATGATTTAATCATCATGATAGGATCTGGGTTCTTGAACTGTCTGTTCTTTACTAAAAATAGACTAAATGCCTCCTCCTTTATGAAACATGAGTATGTGTTTTCAGGAGCCTCGAGGTCAAAAGAATAAATTACTAGAAATGTTGAAGAATCCAGATAATGTAAACAGGAGCAGACAGCAGCATCAGCCTATTGCAGGAGGTTTGGACCGAGAACTAAGAAAACAGAATTAGAGCAAGAGTTATTATGGTGTTGCTTTGGCAAAGATGGCTTCAAAACACAACAAAAACATGGAAAACATTTGATGTGAACTTGTGCTTGCCTAGGAAGAATGAGAAACTTTGTTTCACAGCACTGTTGCCACATCAGTGCAGAATTGTTTGCCATGCAAGAACTGGACAAACATTATCATTAGTTCTTCGTGAGATTATATTTTCGCCATCTTCATCTCTTTCTCTTATGCTCATAGGAGAAATAGATGCAGCCATCCAGAATAATTCACTCAGTGCTCAGTCCTGGTCCTTTGGGACCAAATATCCACAGTCTCATGTGCAGCTGTCTCCTCCTGCTGTTGGTAGTCATCACACACCTCTCATTAGTTTGCTGCAGACTGCAGCAGCACAGTCACATCCACTGGCACAAATGCGATCCCGCGGTTGCCTGGTTGTTGCCCCCCAGATATTTTGTTTTGATAAACATCTCCTCAGTGCGTCCACTTGACAGTACATTTGCTGAGATTGTGAGAGGAGGAGTGATCGCTTTGGTGGTGGGGCGGCGGGATGCTGGGTTTCTGCAGGATGTTTGTGTTTGTGAGGATGAAAGAGATTCACTGCATGTTTAATTCTTCACATACATAGTCCCCTTGACCACTTGTTTACACATTACACGTGTGTAATGTGTATGCATGTGTATATTAGGTTGTGAGGACACATTTTGATTCAAATCCATTATTGTGGGGACATTTTGTATGGTCATCACAACTACTTGCACAGCGACTTGTTTTTAGCATTAGAGCTAGAATTAGGTCAATCCATCACTCTATAGGCCTTTGCACATCAATGCGAATAATAATAATGGATGAAATTGTGAATAATTAATTATTGAGTTTAATTTGAACAAACCCTCTCTATTCATATCAAGTGCAAAGTAATTAAGTGAAAAAAGTTATTTGCCCCTTTGTGCCTTTTATTCACCTTACTGTTGACGTGCCCAAAGACATAAATGTGAATAAATGTGGACATAAATGTTGTTACTGGGTGTAAACATCTATTTCTCTTTCTTTTTTTTTTAATTTAGAGGATGAACATTTAATAACCCATAATCTTTAGAATATGTATTGTATATGCAGTGTATATTCTAAAGATTATGGGTTATTAAATGTTCAGTATACAATAGCCACTGTACAGATTAGTTTATAACATTAATGTAAAGCTGCTCTATTCACAATGTATCTCGTAACCACGCCATTCTCTCTTTCAGCTCTTTAGGGATGTTCGATAATCCTTGCTTAAAGAAAGGTAAGACGGTTGGATAACACATACTTTCTTGACTGTTGACGTTGACTATTATATCAGATTAAATACTTTTTAATTCAAATGTCAATGATGTTGATAAGTAAGTAGGTGTCATTGTGATTGCATTGGAATCTGTGAAAAGATGGTAAACCTTTGAATAATGGCTCCACTAAGGACATGGATAAGTGAATAAATGACAACAAAGTAGAACTATTTCCTCATTAATCCAAAGTGTTTCAGCTGCTGTATATCTCACTGTAGATTATGACTTGAGTAGACTGATCAGACTGCAATGACTCTTTGAATATTATGCAATATTAACTACTTCAGCAGAAAATCAATATATATTTTTTTTAAATAACTAGCTGACCACTTAAGATATTTATCAAACCAAAACGCCACAGCTTCTGGATACATGTTTATCTAGTTTTCAGCATTCGTAGATAACGTAATCAAAAAATAATTTAAAAAAAATAAGGGAAAAAGAGATTAATGAGTTATAAAAACAACTGTTAAGCTTTAGGTGATCACTCAAGTTAAAATATCATAAAGTTTAAATGATTCATGGTCATAGCTTAAGCTAATATGCTGGTTTATTTTTTTTTGTGTGTGTGTTTGACATTTATATGCTCTCTTGACCACTATTTATTCAGTCGACGTCATGTCAGCAACCTCATGTCTGGTTGCCATGGCTCTGAGACATTTATAGTCTGGATGAAAAATGGAAGCCTAATTTCTCAGCGGACTTGGCTATGAAACAAATTTTCGGGGTGAAAGGATAAAACTACATGTTAGTGTGTGATATATATGTGTGTGCGTGTGTGCAGGTGGTTGGACTCATCAGATGATCTCTCAACGTGCCAATTACGTCATCACTGTGGTGACAGACAGACAAACAGAGTAATGGACTCTCATATTGTGCACCTGGATTATGGACTGCTGCATGTTCTGCTCAGTATAATATAAAATGGACCAAAACCTGTGTGTACTACAGTGGCGGTGTGAAATATAACCTGCACACAAGAGTTTTACGTGAATGTACAGTAGAGAGTTGGAGCTGTGGCATTAACGATGACGAGATGAACAAAAATCGAATTTTCCTTGTACGTTCCAGCTCGACGTGGAGCCAGTCTGTGCTCAGTGTTGGACTCTTTATTGGTCAGTGTGGCATATAATCCCTGACATGTTTTATTATAATGATGTATAATGGGACAGAGGTATGAAAGACATGCTGAGCAAAAAAACCTTAGATTATTTTAGGCACTAGCATCGAGTGCTTAGAGAATGTTATTTTTTTAATTGAAAATAGAAGTTTGTAGGTGATTTTTTTTATCTCTCTGTGCTACTGTCTGACAGATTATTTTGTAAATCTGAAATTCAAAAAAGTGAACAGTAGCTATTGTAAGTAAAGTTGATGTCTGATAATGAGAATGAATTCTGACTGGGCCCAAGAGACAGCTGACAAATGACAGGTGATGGATTAGTGTTTATTGTACGGCATGACCAACACAGTGCAAAACCTTGATCTTGCTGTTTAAATGCTTATGTCACTTTGTCTGCATACAGTAGATGCACCTGTGTGCATACACACACACACAAGTTTGTTTTTGTTTGGTTGAGTTACCGCTGAGGCCAAAACATGCTGCATGTACTGACATACAGTAGGGCGAATGGTGGGGTACACCCTGGACAGGTCACCAGTCCATCACAGGGTTAGGGTTAACCATGCACTCTCACTTATATTTACTCATTTGATGTGATAGTCGTCATAGTCGCCTCCTGTGTGTTGGTCCTTTATGAATTATAATTGAATAAACATACAAGTTTGATTGAGTCAGTATGAAATAACATCATTTCAATAGCATATTTTTATGATTTGTTAATCTAACCCCCAAATGAGGACGCAGTGGTTCCACTGAAAAATCTGCAAGCACAACAGATGAACATAAATGCAATATTGTCTTCTATCAGTCTTAGTTCATGAGTCCAAACTTGTGTGTGTGTGTATATGTATATATTTGTTGTTGTTTTTGTTAAAAGTAATAACCTGTCAACGGCTGCCTTACCAGAACATCCACCATCCTCACTACCTTGTAGTGCTGTAAGCCACCTGTAGGTTCTCATGTTGTAAACATATTTTTGTATTTATTCAGACAGCAGAAGGCGCTGGATGCTGCACTGTAGGATGTCTTGTATTAGTGAGGCATCTTAAGGCTCAGCTCTTTGTTAGTTTTTTTTTACCTTTAACAGCAGTGCCTGTGAATGTGTATATACCGTAGTGTATTTATATTTGTGTGTGTTATTAGCCGTGGCTGTGCAGTTCAGCAGGAATAGAGAATGCACTCTATTGTAACAAACCTACAGTGCCTATAGAAAGTATCGCCCGACCGTTATTGTTTTGTAACACTGAAGTACTATGAGGAGACACTTGTGAAGGCTCATCATTAGAGCAATTTAAATGATAATCTTTACGAATTGATATGAAATGAGAGGCATGCGACATTTAACATATCCGCATATTCACCTCCCTTTCAATCAACAGTCTCTTGGCCTACACGAATGAGCCTTTAAGGTCACATCACAAAGGGCACAGACTCAAGTGGCTGCCTGTCCAGTAGCTCCGTCACTGTTGCGTTGTTTTTCATTTCCTGCGGGATTAATAAAGTCTCTATCTGAAAGACCTGCTGCAGACAAACATTCATCCAGCAGCATACTGCTACTCTCACTTTTCATTTGGAACACATGGTTTAAGTATTGCAGCCATGAGATTTAGTAAAATTATCAAACCTCCATCCTTTTCCACTGTTTGTCACCCACAAGCCTCTGGCAATTGTTTTTTTTTTATTCATTTGTGAGTGAGTCACCAGAGCAGCAGCAGTTGTATGAATGTTGTCTCCCATCATGCAGCATGTGTAGTACTCCCAGTGACAAGTGCCAGGTGTTATCACTTGTTCTAGATAAATGTGTTTTGTTTATATTTGTATGGAAATGTTTAATCTACCCCCTGAACAGTACATTTTCATCTAATTTAGTAATTTGTATTGAGAATATGTGTCATAATAGAAAATGTACTTTTTGAAGAGATCGGTTTACTTTTAGGATTTGAAACATCTTTAGTGGATTAAATGAGTTTCAGTGTTTTAAAACAATACATTAAGTCCTGCAGGGGGCTGGTAAATACTTTATATACACGTGGTGTGTATATTCTGTCTCTTTTCTTATTCTACTGCTCTGCTTTTTACTGATTTCGCATCAAAGAAACTAATAAACAAATTCAGCTGGTTTGCGTATGTGTTGTTTCTTCTTGAACATAGATACATTTACAGTTCACGTCTCCTTGTGCTCGGAAAAAAATTGTCTTTGCAAAACATTGATGCCTTCCAGCTCTATCTTGCCCGGAGGTTAATTCACTTGTTCATTCTGCACTTGTACAAAATGATATACATACTGTACATATGCAGTACATGCCTGTAGCACACATTCAAAGACTAATCTGCCCTACAGGCCAACTGTGACAGGACAAGCTGGGCAACTAACACATACACAACATGTACGTACTGTAAACGCAAATTTAAAATGACAGAAACTTTCATAAGGCCTGTGGGTGTCAGGGTGATGTCATACTACACCACAGCCAAGAAAAGCAAGTCTATAGATGTGCTTTAAGGAAAAATGTCAGGAGTGTTTGTGTGTGTGTGTATGGACGGGGAACAGTGATCATAGGGAGAGCCCTGAGGAGGTTTCCTGTGTGTGTGAGTCATGGTGGTCCACCAGCTTTATGCTCATTCTTCTAAACAGAGCTGACACATCAGGGTCACTCTGTGCCTCAGGTCACACACCGGAAAGCCCCGTAAGGAACACACAGGAGACCACTAAATTTCACACGCACAGGAAAACACACCAGGGAGGCACACAAACAGGAGGATGCTTTAACACACTGAAATGACCTTTACTACATAGGGCATAACAGCAGTTGCAAATTGCAGAGGGATGGAGGTCAGTGAAGGGCTATGAGTGGAAGACAAAGATAAACTCATATCTGAGGAAAAGTCGCTTCAGGGTGGCGGAGTGTGCCAGCTGCCAACACCTGCCAGGCCACCTGCCATTTCCCCCGAAAATAAAAATGTAAATTCATTGAGCACAGTGTGTCACAAGTCCTCAGGTAGAAAAGCAAAAGGACAACAGCAGCAGTCACCAGTGTCTGTCAGGAACCAGGACATCCACCTGTGTCGGCGCACAACAATGAAAACAGCATGAGTGAGTGCCACTTAAATGAGATTTCACTGCATCAACAGACAAGGACGCTGCTTTGCTGTGAGATTTGGCTTTAAAACTATGTCATCAATGCGAAGCCTGTATGAGACTGCTCAGAAATATGCTGTAAACTCACAACAAACCCTGGCACACAAACACCTGTGTCACTCTTTAGGGTAGATCAGGATTATAAAATAGTAGTAACAGAGAAGTTCATTTAAAAAGGGACAATACAGTTAACATAGCTCCAATACAAATAATGCAACTGAAGTACTGTATGTTGAATTTATAGCTATTGCTAGTTTGCAACCCTTGTCCCTAGTTGGGCTTTTACATGAACAGTATAATAACGTACACATGATGAAACGCGTTAAAACTACACTAAAACACATGCTAACATTACATAACACATTAAAATGTAAATGCATATACATCACAACTACAAGCTAAACTAGATTACACACAATAACAATTGTCAAATGATAAATATAAAACAATCAGTACAATAAAATATGATAAAACTTGCTAAAACTACACTTGATATTGCTCTAAAACACAACTTGCAAGTCAATTAAGCGCTGGTAAAGTTAGCAAAACTTACATAGAAGCGAGCGGAGGCATTTCCGTTTCCGCCGGCATCCATCCGGTCCACATGGCCCGCGGGCATTGGGCCATGTCCGCTCGACTATTGGAGGTCTTCGAGCGTAAGATTCTGCGCCCGAGAGTTTTCTTATCTTTTGCACTGCAAGTGTGTGTCTATGTGCGCGTTCACTATGAGTAAAAGTTTACGAGACCGACGTGTGCGCTCGAAAACCGGAAATACGTCACTTGACCGGCACTCGCCGTAAACGAGTGAGAGAAGTTAACGTTTTTAAACTACATTTTAAGGCAGATTATACACGGTAGTCACGGACTGTACAACGTGTAGCGCTTTCATTTAAATTTTCCATGTTTTTATACATTATTTTAGATGATTTGTATCTTATTCTTCTTCATGTGAGCGTGGTGGGGTGACGCCCTAGCGCCCTCTATGGACGGACCGCCACAACTGAGCGTCAGAATGGAGACACATACATAATGGAGATATGGTGATATAAGAAAATGACATGGTTGTTGGTGCCAGACGGCCTGGTCATGCTCAACAAAATCTCCAGGGATTGCAAAGAATGGAGAGAGAAAAAAGAGAAAATATCCAGTGAGCACCACTACTTCTTTGTTGATGCCAACAAGAGGCAAGAGCAACTCAAATAACCTCAATCAAGGTATGAAGAAAACTATCTCTGAATGCAAAACACATCAAACTATCAATAGAAGACTACACGGGGTGCCCCTTCTGTCCCTTTTACCTGTGTACCTAATAAAGTGGCTGCAGTGGATGCACACTGAACATGTATTTTAAGTTTTATACTTATCTCTATATTCAACACATGTACTGGTATTAGATGAAAAATTCAGCAAGACAGAACTGCAGCAACTAGGGCAGCATCATAATTAAGTAGCTTTTCGTCCTTCACTTGTCATTTGTAAAAAAAAAAAAAAGAAAAAATCAATTAATTACAGTTTCTCTGGGAAACTGTGAGGGACTCTGGAGTGTTATTGGCACTAGTTCCATTATACTTAATCACAGAGCTAATATTTTATTTTTTTAGACCCCATGAAGCCCTGATTTGAATTTGGGTTAATCTATCGCAAGATGCATCTGGAAGTCGATTTGAATTGCAAATGAATAAGAGATTTATTTTATGGTTTTTAAAACAAACCCACAATGAAGATTTAAATAAGAACAGCTTGTACTGGCGGCTGATTATCTTCTTAACCGGTGTCTGACAAACAAACTGACATTTGCTGTAACCTGACATGCACACACACAAAAAACCCTCTTTATTTCAGGTGTTACAACGTCACATTATTTTTATGTAATTTAATTATTTTACACAGCTACTCTGTCTGTCTGTATGTCTGTCTATCTATCTATCTATCTATCTATCTATCTATCTATCTATCTATCTATCGATTTGATTGTCAACATTGCTCATCAATAATGTACAGTATTCTACTTTTATCCCTCAGATTTTATTTATCTGCTACACCTTGTGTCCTTTATTCACCCCCTACAGGAACAAATTTGGATAATTACACCTCTACCTGCCATAACTTACTTCCACACCATGTGATCCACCATTGACAGGCTTTTCACACGTTTTGCAAATTGTGAACATTGGCATTCTGATAACATACTTTTAATCCAAGACAAAAATAATTGTGTCCTTGCACCCGGATACTCTCCTCTGTTGTCACAAAAGCAGCCAAGCAACACTGATCGTCACATCGAAGGTGTTGATCCTTGCTGTAGTTCAACTATATTAAGCATCAGAGTGAGAGTATTTTTATTTAATGTTGTACTTCAGTAGACTGAGCTGCATCAGGAGATTCACAGTAAAGGAGCATGTGTTTTCTTTTTTTTTTCTTCCAGAGTCAGTGCTGAAGTTCAGAAGCTCACGGTGATAAATAAAGCAGCTGTCAGCGTGAGTGAGGAGGCGTGAAGAGACGTGAAGAGGTGAGAGGGAATGTACATCAACTTTCTGCTGAGCTTTTTGTTCCTATAGTCATGTACTGGGTTTCTGTTTAACTTGTCATTTGGATCAAGATAATGAGGCGGGAGAAGTGAGAGGTATTTTGTCATGTACTGCAGCTCAATCGCTCATCAAATCTGTGTGGAATTTTGAGGAGTTGAGGAAACAGCCCCTAAAGTCAGATTCTCAGAAAGTTGGAGCAACCTCACTTACCCGACCTGTTAAAAGACCTTGTGACTTTTACATTTAATTGCCTTTCTGTCTTATTTGTTTCACTTTAAGTCAGTCATACAGATAGTACTGTTCATTTTTTTATCTGTGGTCAGGTTGTTATATGTAAAAATGTGGAGTGACGTTAATGGCTTATTTTTCTGACTTCTCAACTGGAACACTCATAACTTCTAACCTGCAGTGTAAATGAAACACACCGTGACGATAATGGGTGCGGCGGTACGGTGGCTTAGTGGTTAGCAGTTGTGTGGCGCTTGTTTGAACTCCTTTGGCAATCAGTTATATTTTTAAGCAATGGTTCTCAGTATTACCTGAGAAAATATTGAGCTCTCAAAGTAACACCATTATTGTCAACATTAAAATACAGTGGTGTAAATAGGTCGAGCAAAGACTCTTCACAGGAGGCAGATTTATTCCCAATAATTTTCTCTCTCATCATCCTCCTCTTCCTCACATATACTTCACACACAGGTATAGTGAAATTAGATTAAGACGGAGCGAGAGATACAGTATAATATATACACTCAAAATTCCTCAGCTCCACTCCGATCATGTACCCTATACCCTAGGAAGCTCCACCAGTGGTACACATACCACAGTTTGAGAGCCATGGTTAAAGCAAGTAAAGCAACACAACATACATTTCTCTTTATCAAAATTTGTTCACCTTTGAGATTTAAAAAAACACTAGCCTGGAGTCTGTCTTACAGCACATCACATGAAGTAAATACAGAGTGCCTTAACAAGATACAGTAAGCAAAAAGCAAGTCTCTCTTCTCAAGAGACTGTATCTTTCAATATTAATTTAAATTTACCATGTTTACCCATTAAACACACAACTAGCCTGAAGCTAAAAGTAATAAATAATAAAAATAAATTAAAAAAACACCACATTTGGCTGAAATAGGCTGAACTTAAGAAGTAGTGGTACTACAGGAATAACAAGAAGACAGTAACATGCATGAACAGACTGGTGTACATGCACCTGTTGCCTGTGTGTGAGCCTGCGTTTCCATCATTTCACCATTGTTACAACTTTATACTGTCAATGTTTCTCCATAGAAAGTTGGATAAGACAGATACAGACAGGAAACCCCGCGAAATACCCAAGCTCCTGAGCTTGACCTCGGTTGAATAACTCACAATAACAATACTTTGCCATCAAAAGGTCCAGAACTGCTACTAGCTATGCTGTGGTGAATCATAAACAGAAACCTTTTCACAGATGTGAACAAATGATGCACAATAACATGGTGAGCGGCAAGATGTATGGGTGTGTTTTGAGCAGCGACACTATAACACTGCACTACACACACCCACACACACACACACACACATTCACTCACTCTATCTGGCTAATCTGATCTGTGACCTTTATGGTGAAATATGAAGTAGTATCTCTGAGGGTGATGAGACTCAACTGGTGAATATAAAAACACACAGCTAGAGTTTAAGGCATACATTTAAGGCATACATCACTATATATTGTCCTTGTGATTCTGGAGAGGACCCCCCCCCAACACCCCACCGCAATTCAGGCTGCAGCTGCAAATGAAAACAAGAGTTGGCGTGAACTTTTGTGATGCAGAAGGTTTTGATTGTCTGCCATGTGGAGAATCTGTCGGCTGGAAACACTTCATCTGAGCGATCTCATTTCTCCTACCATTAACATCTATTCTTCAGTCACCTTCAGCTGAAATGGAACAAGGACACATACATACACATAAATGGCTAAAATGGCTATGAGTACACACTCAAACCACTCTCCTGCTCTTTCTCTGCCTTTTACACACACACACACACACACGCACGCACGCACGCACGCACGCACACACACACACACGCAGTTGGACATTCATGACTTGAGGGGACATTGCATTGACATACATTCATTTCCTGGAGACTTACTCTAACCTTAACCACAATTACTACTGGCCTAATCCTGACCCTAACCTTAACCTAACATTAACCTCAACCTAACCTTAAAACATATCTTCACGTTAAAATGTAGTTATTTACGTTGTGGGGACTTGATTTTTGTCCCCACAAGAAGACAAGTCCCCATAATGTGACTGTGTAAACAGTTTTAGGTCCCCACAACATTACTAATACCCACACACACACACACACACACACACACACATGTTATCGTAACCTTAAAACAGATTGTCACCTTGAATTACTCCATTTACAATGTGTGTGTGGCTTTCTATCTCCATAAGTCTTCACATCAATCAAATGCTCTTTAATGTCCCAATGGGAAATTTTCCTGGGGCAAAAGTGAGACAGTGGCTGCAGAAACAGATGACAGACGGCCAACGAAGGACATATCATTCATAGAATATAAATAAGAGAATAAAATTGAGTATCTCATCTGCCCTCATAACACATGCAGTCATACAAGTATTACCAGATATAAAAGAAATTAAAATGGAACACTGTAAAAAAAAACAGCAAACCACAATGTACACGATTAAAGTGACAGTGAACATGACAGAATTAACCTGTGTCTTTGTTGTGTAGTGTGATAGATTTAGATGTGTTAGGATTAGTGCTCACAAAACACACCATTTAAAGTGAGGACTCTCATAGACATAATCATTCATTCCCTAGCTCCTTACCCTTACCTTAACCATCACAACTATATATCTTACCCTAACTCTTACCCTAACCCTAAAACCAGGTCTTTATCCTCAAAAAGCCCTTACAGAATGTGGGGACCAGTCAAAATGTCCTCACTTGCTATAGTTTATATGTTTTTTTTTTTTGGTCTTTACAAAGACACACACACACACACATACTTCCTGAGTCCCGCAGCACTTCTTTAGTTCTGCGAAAGCTGTCGTGCTTCACTGCGTCTGATTACCACCCTCTAGCCCCATCCCTTCAAGTTTATCACCAATTACTGGTCCTCAAGGAAGAAAAAAAAAGAGGGGAAAAGGGCCCTTCTTCTTGTCCCCATGGCAACCACTCTCCTCTTCTCCTTTCCTGCACAATCAATCAGACAATGACTGTTGTCCTGGCCCAGCTAAAGGCTAAAGGGGAGAGAGGTACAGAACAGAATGCAAACATCTCTTTAGCGGGGTTTGTGTCCCTGTCCGTCTTCCATCCTTTCCTCCTGTTTGCGTTCTTCACCATCTTTTTGCCGACAGTGTGAGTGAGTGAGTGAGTGTGCAGTACTGTTCTGTTCTGACTGTTGCGATATGAAGCTGTTATGAGAAATTATTCTCGCTGAGAGTTAAGTGGGACCATTGATCAGTTTCATTCTCCATGCAGTAATTTTGAAGCGACTGCCGGCAGCTGGTTAGCTTAGCTTGGCTCAGCTCACAGAATGGGTACAGGTGGGAATTCACCTGGCTGTGAAAACTAATGAAAACATTTGATCTTTTTTTCTTCCATTTATTATGTTCAAAAATGGCACAGTGCAGATTCATGAGGGAGTTGACTCATTTCCAGCTTCATATTAGTCATTGGCTGCATTACAATGGCAATTTTCTCATGATTTCTCAGGTAAATACTGTCATGTGATTTTACCTCTAGTCTTACTGTTGTATTCAGTTCAAAGGTCTGGATGACGGATGGCAAATTGGAGAACACTTTGTTTTTCTTTTATAACTCAGTTTGAATGGATGAAAATGAGCCTACGTCATTGATTTATAACGTCAGTAAACATTTTCCTGAGGAGTTAACAGAGGTGGAAAGAGTACAGAAATATTCTACTCAAGTAAAAGTACCACTATTTTGATAGCATTTTACCAGGGCTCTCAGGAGGCTACTTTTAGTTGTAATATTTAATTTTTAGATTTTATATCCTGAAAAATCTGCCACCAACGCCTACAACACACAATCATAACCTCATCATTCACTTGTCCTCATCATTCACCTGTCTGTCCTCTTCATTCACCTGTCTGTCCTCATCTTTCACCTGTCCTTATCATTAACCTGTCCTTATCATTAATCTGTCTGTCTTCATCGTTCACCTGTCTGTCCTTATCATTCACCTGTCTGTCCTCATCGTTCACCTGTCTGTCCTCATCATTCACCTGTCCTTATAATTCACCTGTTTGTCCTCATCATTCACTTATCATTCACCTGCCTGTCCTCATAGTTCACCTGTCCTCACGATTCACTGCCAACATTTCCGGTGCGTGATTTATTAATATTTTTTTTTATTCTGGCCACCATTTTTTTACTCTTTAAATGTTGTGAAATACAGTACTTCCAAAAAAACATACTTGAGTAAAATTACAAATTTTCAAAATTACTATAAAAAGTACAAGTACACACAAAAACCTACTCAATTACAGTAATGCAAGTAAATGTAATTCATTACTTTCCACCTCTGGGAGTTAATGATCTCACTCTCTTGTGTGTGTGACTGACAGCTGGTATTGTCCAATGGCTGTAGGTGATGTTTGTGTAATTTCCGATGACAAAAACTAAGCACGGCGCTGGTCAAATTGAAAATGGAAGTGTTATGGTCCCTTCTGCCTCTGTCCTTCCATCCAGCTGCCAATTGGGATCTTCATTTTTCCCCCTTTGTCTGTCATTGACTTTATCTTTCAGTGTGCAGATTTCTCACCAGCAGAAGACACAGAGTAATTGGAGGACATTTTGTGTCTGACACCGCGCTTATCTAGCAGATGCAATCACCATGCAGGGACTCAGGAGGAGGCGGTGTTGAGGAGAGAGCTTGGCTGTGAGGAGGAGGAGGAGGAGGAGGAAGAGAAGGAATTGCAGGAAGCGAGAGGGAATGGATAGGTGTAGAATAGAGGTATAGACAGTTTGAGATGGTACTGGAAGCTGAGCATCAAAGAAAACAAAAGGTATGTGGGGAAATGAGTGAGAGGTGGTCAAGAAAGAGTAAGTAATGTAGAGGAGGTACTGAAGACAGGGATGCAGAGAGGTGATATATGTGGAGAGACATGAGAGGGGCTGTAAAAATGACACAGGAGGAGAAGGGAAAAACATGACTTGGATAGAGTGACTTTATATAGCTGTATATCTAAACAGTTCATATAGTATATAGTATAGTATCTTCAGGAAACCCACTGCTGGAATCATTGAAAGAGGCGAAGGAAAGAGAGGAAGGGAGGAAGTAGGGAGTGGCGGGGAGGATGGAAGACAGGAGGAGGAGACAGCCTGGGAGACAAATGCTATTAGTAGGTTAGTCAGAAGATGCTGTGGGCAAATGAACCACTGGTCTGTGTGTGTGTGTGTGTGTGTGTGTGTGTGTGTGTGTGAGGGCAGGGCAGGGCAGGATGTGCACAGACCAACAAGCTGAGGAATGTGTCCCTTTATCACAGCACAGTTTAATTAAAGCTGATTGTCTTGATGTGCTGCAGGGCATGATGTCGCTGTACTATAATGTAATACAGTGACACCACTGTAGCAGCAGCAGCAGCAACAGCAGCAGTGCCATAATCTGTATGCTGGCAAACACATTTCTCTCCCGACACTGTGGCATGAATAAAATGTATTTCTTCATCACTGTTTCTTTATCTTTTTTATCTCTTCTTTTCCTTTTTCACCCCCCTGCTCCCTTTGGTCATGTAGAAAATAACAAGGTTGTGTTGACATTTTTTATTGACATCTTACTGTAATCTCTTCTTTGGTCGTCCCTTCCCCGGGACAGCTACTGTCATTATAACTCATGTTGTGAGGACAAACTGTGCTCAGAGCTTCATTTAAAGACCCACAGTAGCCATGTTAAGGTGGATTTTTGGGCAAATTTGACATGGACAAGACAAAATGTGTAAGGAAAATAATAATAATAAGTCTGAGTAAGTTCATAGTTTGTTGGTCTTGTTTTGGCAATTTACACTTGACATTTATACATTATACCTGTATCTACAGAAGGATTTCTGTTTCTAAATTAGAGACACAATGTTTTCTTTGAACACTGTTTGTATGATTTTTGTTTTTTTGTTGTATTTAATATTAATGTTTGATAATGGAGTGGCATGGCAAAGATTCAAACAGAATTTAAGTAAGTTCTTATCAGCATACACATGAAACACCCGGATGTATCTGTGATGGTATAGACTACATCTCAGGTTCAAGATAATGATACGCTTGTAACACTACAACACTGGTCACCACACTTCCAAGTACAAATACTTTGTTACTCTACTACAAAGTACAAAATTCACGTCTTTCACATCTCTACTTTACTTATATTTCTAGCAACGTTTACTTTTACTCTACTACATTTCCTCTAAGTATCTTTGTTACTTGTTACTACCAAATACAATCAGGAGAAGAAGAAAAAGAGTTGGTAATGGTCAGTATTCATATAGAGCTTTTCTAGGCTTGATGAGCTGCTTTACACTACAGCTTTGCCATTCACCCATTCACCCATTCACACGCTTCAACATGGTGTTGTCATGTCTTGCTCAAGGACACATATAGACGAGCAGAGCCAGGAATTAAACCCACAACCTTCCAGTTGTAAGACAACTCGCCCTACCACTGAGCTGCCATGGCTCAATCCTTACTCCACACCTTTTTAATACTTTTACTTTGGAAACTTAATGTCAAATACTTTAAGACTTCCACTTTCACAAATCAAATTTTGCCTTGTATGGGTTTATAATCAGCACATGAAGTATGATCAGTCCGAGTAAGGAAAAACTCCCCCAAAATCACATGAAATCACATGAAAATAATGGAAGAAATCTACAGAGCAAATGAAAAAATGCACACATAATGATGAATTGGAGTACACATATAGTAGACACATACCTAGTCCCAAATTCTGTACAACAAAAAAAGTGAATGCATCTATCATCATTTATGACATTTAACATGTGCATGTTTTAAACATGAGTGCAAAACAGTGCCAAAGCCGTATCTGGAGGGAAGTTTTCTTAATGTGTGTTCACACACACCTGTCTTTCTCAGGATATTATACCCAGTGGTAATATGGTAATGATGTCAGAGCCTCCTGCTGTGATACAAGACATGAAGATGTCACTGCACAGACAAGGGAGGCCTTCATGCATCACATGTCTGCGGTTAGGATCAGCCCTCTGAGCTGAGAGCAGCAGCACGGGTGCTGTTCAGGGACTGAGAGAGAAAACAGACTCTGTGCAGATGATGTAGCCACAGGGTTGTGTGTGTGTGTCTGTGTGTGTCTATGTGTGTGCATGCACACTTGTTGTGGTTCTATACATGTCTGAGTGACACACTAAGCTGCCACACAATCAAACTAACATATCAGCTTTTTCCGACAAATGCGACCATCTGCGTGAGAGACTGTGTGCTTACCTATGTTGTTTTGCACTGAAGGGATAATCCCTATTTTGTATTACTTGATACAAATGACCAGGAGAATACGTTTGTGTAATCATTTGATTTTCTGGTGTTTACATAAATGCAAATAAAGTCAGATTTAGCAGGAGATTTAAGTTTTGGTAACAGAGGTTGATTCTTAGAGCTAGATCATTTGTTTCTTGGTTGCTATGTGACAGATTGACCATTCCAACTGTTGTGCTTATGCAACTGGTTCAATTCTAACACACACTGCACAAATAAATTATCATTACTGTATGTACAGTCCAATCATGAAGCCGTAACCTGAGTACGGCCCAGACATGTCCATGTTGGCTCCATAAGAATTATATTCAGCCTGACAATATGGATTCCAATTGGGTTTGTGTGTGGTTTCCATGGTGGCCCCTCCCATATTTGCCCACATGGGCTTCCCATCTGGGGTCCATGTCACTGAAACTATATGAGACCTGTATAATCTGTCCACTTCAAGCTCATGCCCACTTAGTACCCAGGTAGCCTGGAAAGGGTATGAAGTAGGCGTGATCTTAAATTGGGCAAACATGTGCAAACCATAGACAAACCTAATTGGGACCCATCATGTTAGCCTGCATATAACCATAATGGGGCCCACATTGACATGTTGGCTGGGTAAAGGCCCCTGGGTTGTAACAGACACCAAAAGCAGAAAGGACTCTGGAGTGAGGAAAAGCAACATGAATCTAACATGTTTATTGTATCACAACAGACTGAGCCAGAGCCCAATGAATATCTTTGTTTCACCAGAGTGATCACACTGACTGCTCTGGACCTGCAGGTGAAATAAAGTCTGGACTTGTCAGTGGAGATGGATCATGTTTTTGGAGAGGAGCCAGAACAACAATCCAGGCTCAAGTGTAGTGAGGTTTTTTGGAAGCACCTGGAGGATTCTGTCCTGAATGATTTCATCTTTCATTTCCCTGCAGACTTACTGTCATGGAGTTAGTATGGACCCAGTTCAAAACCTCGATCACTGCAGCAGCTGCAACACTCTGTGGCCAGAAGGTGGTTGGTGCTTGTCACTGGTGGCAGCCAAAGAGCTACAGGAGGTGGTGATGGATGACAGAGACCTTCCAAGCTCAGTTGGCATCAGTCCAGGGAAGAGGTGACTGGCCAGAGCTGCAGCTGAGGTAAGTGTGGAACACAGACCCCCCCAAGCACAGCTACACATGATGACTGACATGACTGATTTTAGCAGGAAACACTGCCTTAACTATGGGTCCAAATGTTTTCGAAATAATTTCAAAATAATGGTGCTATTTGAATATTTAATGTGATAGTTTTCATTTAAAATATGATATTTTGGAGTTCACCCAGCATTTCATGCAATGTCAGTAGGGATTGTATTGATTGGAATGAATGAATGAATGAATGAATGAATGAATATTCACTGGAAAAATGCACTTATTTGAAGTCTGAAGTATATAATTATATAAGTATATAAAGTTATTTTAATCACTGAATCAAATTAGTGAGATTTTTTGAGTAAATAAACGCATATTATGTTTATCTACTACCTGTAAACTGTACATAAAATGTTTTATGCTCTAATTACTTCATACGCCTATAATGTAGACATCTACAATGTAAAATATTCACAACAGCATCATAAATAAGAGTTTTTTTTTTTACATGGCAGTAATGCACAACTTTATGTACACATTTGGATCATAAAAATCATAAAGAGAAGTTACAGTCGTTCCTCATGACTCAGTTTGTTTAAAGATGCAGTAGGCAGGATGGCTATAAACATAGTCTGCAGGTTGTTAACTTGCACAAGCACACTTGTTTCGTATGTGACAGATGGTTCAAGGCAACCTCTTCCTCTCTGAAACTCTCTTCCAAGATTGACTTGCACTTTATTTTTTGACTATCTTTTTGACTCTATTGTCGGATAGGATGCTGTCACTGTCAATCGTTGCACTGAAATGACCTGTATGCAGAGCAGGTGTGGTGGAACAATAGGCTGTATATAAAATGAATGCAGTCTTCCAGTCCCAAAATGGAGCCCAGTAAGTTGGATGGAAGTAGCAGTTAGACACCACAGGGTGATTCCACTGGTTGCTCAAATAGGTCAGGTCGCTTAAACCGGGTTCTTTTCTGGGACTGATAAATGATTAAATTGGAAACATTGAAATGCTACTTTGAATTGAAGGCAACAATGATAAATATAAAGTCAGTACTGTTTCTTGTTAACTTCTTTTTGGAAAATCAATGACATTAATTTGGCTTTCTGACATGTATCAGCACTAATTGCAAATGTATGAATAAGAATATAAACATTTAGTCGAAACGTATCAAACACGCTGGGCCTGTTATGACAGGAACTCTTTTTACCATCCCATATGAATTTAAGGTCCTGTTGTAAAGTCAGACTTTCTGCATTTATAGTGAAGACACTTATTGTTATGGCAGCAGATCCAGTATCTGTGTCATTCTTGAAGCACTCTTGGAAAGTACGTGCAAACCGTGAATTTCAAAAATGTAAGTCCATAACAGCCAACAAGCAAAATAAAAAATATAATAATTTCACTTTCTACAACATCTTCAGCTTATTCCATTAAATACAGCAAGCACGGTCAAAAAACTGTGTTCATCCATGCTTCTTTGATCCTTCTTGAACAAACGCTTTCAAAATAAGAGCCCCAATTTTCACATTAACTTAAACTGATGTCAATATCCCTTCCTGGTAATAATAGAAAAATAAAGACAAAAAGGTTCTTACAAAAATAAACAATATAAATCTTATCTAGGGTGCTAACACTCACAGACATATATATTCCCTAACCCCTTACCCAAACCTTAACCATCACAACTTAACGCCTAACCTTAACCTAAACCCAATTCTAACCCCAACCCTAAGAGTGGAAATAACAATTGGATGACACAGAGTCATAGAGGATATTATGACAAGCCAGAGGGAACATAATTCCCAGCTGATGGAATGGTCCCTCTCCTCACATCCTTTCTCTCTGACAAAAACAAACACTGTTACACATCACTGGCAAGAGCATGAGAAAACAACCCCAGTCACTCTTTGAAGCCTGTTGAAAAAAGAGTAATGTGTCACATTGTACAATTTGCCTGTCTTCTAGGCATTCGTAAAAGCCATGTGAGGCAGTCAAACAGCTCTCAGGGGCTCTGGCCACTAAAACTGTTAAGTCTATTGAGAACGATGGCGAGGCACAATTAAATAAACCCGAAAGCTTGACTGGGAGTTTATAGCCTGTTAAGATTTTACAGATAATGTTAAGCCAAGTGCAACATGTTGTGGTTCTGTGCTGCTATTCAAGCTGCTCACATGACTCAAAAGAGACCGAAAGGATAAACCATACAAATGTATGTCAACACCTCCAAAGAGAAGCGGCAGCCGCGTGCTCAGAGCATGATGATCAGCTGACTTTGTGCTAACACTATTCTGTTGAATAAAACCACGATAAACACACACTGTGTAGCTACACACTGCCTGAGGCCTACAGCTCCATCACAAACCAGTCAACAGTTTACACTTTAAAATCTCCTGATCCAGAATGAGTAATGGTCCTAAACTTCAGTGCCTCCCAGGACCAGTGTGTGACCCTGACATTGCTATTTGAACGCGTGCAACGTGCATCCCATTTTTTTTTTTTTTTTTTTTTTTTTACAAAGAACAAGCACTCAGCCGCCCCTTTAAGCCCATTTTGGTACCCACATAACTTATGCATCAAAAAGCAACAATTTATTAAAATATGCACTCAGAAATCATTTCACAGAAATGAACTGTATAATGTGGAGCTCACAATCATTTTCCTCAGTGTTTTTTTTGTCCTTCTTCTTGCATCTCCTGATTAATGCAATTAAGTTGACGTTCTTCAGCATGGGCACAGAGTAATGTCACCACAGCTAAAGATCACAGGGAAATGTGCAGGAATACTTATGAAGTACGCACAGTAAACATGTGTGTGCAGTCATTACGTAAACATGTGTAAGCTTGTATTATATACACATGCATATGCATACACACACATTTCAAAAGGCAACTTAAACAGGAAGTTACATTTCTATTAACCCTTAGAACACAGAGCATTTCGGCTGCTTTGTTCCATGACTATGTTTAAACGTACAGTTTATACAGAGACTATAAGAATGTGCAATATAGAGTGTCTTATATCCTTTTTTCAGCACAACCTATAGGCAATCTAATGAAAAAAATAAAAAACAATAATTTTCACCAACTATATAAACACACCTGAGCAAAAAAGTACTCAAAATGTTTAAAATCGGATTGAATTTGTGAAATTTGGAAATATGTCACAGGTCAAAGTTCACTGACCTGTGTTCACTGTTCATTTTTATGAACAAAAGAAAAGAAAAGCTGTCTAATTTTGTGACTTCTGCACAATTATTGCTACTTTATATCACTAATAAAAAACCCACATTTTTTAAAGCCTGATTATGTGACCTGTAAACACTAGGATGTCCACAGTTTTAATTGGTTTTGGGAAAATTCAATACTGGGCGATATTTTGCTCTGATAAAACCGTGGAACATCACGTGAAGTTGGCAGATCCCATAGAAGGTTTTAGGTAATACTGAGTTTTGAAAAGCAGTGAGAAGAAGCTTACCTGTTGTGGGAATGGCAGGATAAAAGGATGAGGAGAGAGGGCTGAAGTAAGAATGAGATGGATAAGAAAGCAGGGATTGTGTGATACAGGAGGGTGTTAAAGCAAGCACAGCAAGATAAAGGACAGGGGGAAGAGGGAATGGAACGCAGACAGACAGATAACAAGACGGATTAAGATAAGGAGGGATATTTGTGAGTAATGTCTGAACATAATGTGAGTACCAGAGGAACTCATTGTTTTTAAAAGCAGTCAATTAATTTCCTTACATCTAAAAAACACAAAAAACATCAACTCACTTCATTACTGCCTTTTTTTCCCCTTTTTTTTTTAAACACCTGTATGATTACCCCTCAAAATGTCTTTCCTTTGTCGTCTTTACAGTGCACCTCCTTTTTTTTTGATTTAGACAACTGAAGCTCAAACTCAATTAAAGCAGCTATAATTACATTTTAATATTAACCGTCACATGACTGTCCACCACAACTTACTGTCAGGGAAGCACATGGCGATTAAATGTGCAATGTGCAGTACTTTAACACCACGAGTCTTTGCAGTTGAGCGTAAATGTCGGGACAAAATAAATGCTACAGAGACAGTGAACTTTCACGCCTGTTCTCGTAGGACAGCAACAGACACGTAATAGGAATACTTTGAAGGTCAGGAAAGAAGGTGTTTATCATCATAATCGCAACATAAATGTCAGGTTCTAGGGTTTCTGATGAATCCTCAAATGCAACGGCCACACAGGGAAAAAGTGGGTTGTCACTCTCTACTATACACTATACATAATACACTTCCTTTGTCAATATTTGTTTTATATCTGATGAGGCACAATGTTGCACAGTTGACTCTGCAGTTCCTATTATTTACCTCTTTAATATCCTTTATCTTTCAGCCAATTGTTGTTGCCAGTGGTGCTTTGGTTGACTCTCACATAGAAGCAAACAAAAAGTGTAGTACTTGGTGAACACATTGGAGCATGTAGCAGCTGAGCATTGGGGAAACAGAGCTAAACAAGACTAAAATGTAAACAAAAATCCTTTATAATGTCTCTGTATCTCTAAACCACGTTCTTTTCTATAGTGCAGGGGTCTGCAACCTGCGGCTCTGGAGCCACATGTGGCTCTTCAGCCCCTCTGCAGGGGCTCCTTGTAGCTTTGAAAAAAACTAATTCTGTCAAAGTGAACACCTCTTAGTTAGAGATCAAGGCAATAAATAAAAGTGTTTTTTGATATTTTGTGCGGCACATGCAATGTCTACATCAACCGCAATATCGCTGGCACGGATCCACAGTAAGATCCACGCAATACCCTGTCAGGGACTCAAAATATTGCTTCATTTATTTCAAAGTGGGTTACTTTTAATTTCATTAATTTGCCACAAACAATGGAAGCACTAGGTTTTTTTCCTCCACTTTATAAGAGGTTGGGTATAAACAGCAATGAAATGTCAACAGTTTTCTGTATAAAAACCTTATGGGTGAAATAGGTTTTGCGGCTCTACATTCATTTTATTTGGGTGGACAGAGGACACAAATGTCTAGGGTAAGAAAAGAATGTAGTTTCGAGAATGACATTTTGTGAACAAGAACAAACCTCTTTGGACTAATGTCTCTGTTTATCTGATGGATACGTCAGAGGCAACTGTTTATAAACAACACTTTCCAAGATCAACAACAGGTTTTCAGAATCAAAAAACTACCTTATGGTTGAGAGACATAGTCTAAACTGTTGGACACAGAATGCAAACAAAAACACTTTGTATGCACCAACTATCAACTCTGACCGACTACAAACGGCACACAGTTATAATGAAACGCTACATTATCTATGGCTGAGGTCCAACTGTAAACAGGATATTTTAAGCACTTGTTCTGTGTGTATTTGTTGAGCAAGGAAGTGGACAGAGTTAAACAGTTAAAGCTGAGTGAGCAATAAGCAATAAGCACACATTGGAAAAAAAAATCATCCCCTGCTTCGCCAGCTTTGCCCTGTCCAGCCCAGCTGTGTGTGATTTGAATCCGCTCCAGAGCAGACACATCTTGCACAGGATCATGTCGGCTTCCAAGATGCACTTATTGCTTTATTTACTTCTGTCCATTCACTTTAATGTCTTATTTACAACTCTGTATGTCAGGTACAATATCTCACAGTAATGTCTCAGAACACAGTCACATATTAGAGCCAGTTGGAAGATAACGTTATCACAATTGTGTTATGGTGCAACAGAAAGCTGTTTTACAATCCGGCCATGGACACAGAAAGTATCATAAATAATTAAGGGTCCTTTCAGTCGGCACTTTTAAATTCCAGGAAGTATTAACGATTGATAGATCGGCCTGCCTATAAATGTCAGTAAACACTCTGTGTTGGTGATAGAGGCTCTAATCAGGTTCTGATGTAATCAACTCAAGGAGCTGACATGGGAGCAACTCACTGGGGAATTCAATCAACTCAAGCATGCCAGGGTTTCTTTCTCATCGCACAGCTTTGTTGAATCCCAACAAGACGATTTCAGCTTTGCGGTCACTCGACGTTTATATATTGATGTCAGGGGAGTTGTTTCGTCTCGCTGTTTTCTTGACCTTATCTGATTTGCAGACCTTTATCCGACTTTGCCGTGGGACACTCAAGGCAAACATTCTGGTAGAGTCTGGTAGTGATATTGATCCCACTAAGCCGTAAACTTAAGCACGTCTCACACCCTGTCTGGCATTTTATTGCTAGATTAAAACATAATATAGACTATTTCACTGCTTTGCACTGTCAACACATTCGTTTTGGGCTGGAGGGGGGAATGAAACGTTTCTAATTTTAATCTTACGAAACAAAGAAATCAGTTTTTAATGAGGGGAAGGCTGTTCAGGGTCACATTAATGGGTTGTGCCAGCTTCAATCATCTATCACTCTAACAAGAGTTCTGAAATGAACAGAGCTGTAGCTGGCTGCTTTACTCATCTGCTGCTTTTTTTTATTTATTTACAACAGCGGCTCTGCTCGGTGTGTTTGAGTTCAAACTGGAACAACAGGAATTTCCTCTCCCATAAAAATAGGCTTCACTGCATTTTATTGCACGGCACCAGTCACACACGACTGTCACATTACAGCTGCTGCCTCTTACTGTCACTCTCTGTGGTTGAAAGCTTTTATTCCTTTTTAGTTTTATATGACACTGACAGTACACTTGTTCTGGTTAACTAAATGCTTGCTGGCCTTGTTGAGGTTTCACGACACTGGTTACTGTTGCGAAACAGAGGTAAACGACACAATTGAATAATGATTAAAAAGATGATCTTTTTTGAATTAGTGTCACTGAAAATACAAGGTTTTTAGCCAGACTAGTGGCACAAATCTGTGAGAGTTGCAGGTCACAGTTTTGTTTTTGCTAGTTTTTTGATTACATCTGCCAAATCTGCCAAATCTGTATTATCTTGATTGAGCATCAGGATAATTGTCTACCCTTAGATATCAAGGAAGCCAGCTCACTAAATATCTTTAAAAGAAGACATAAAACGTATCATTGCACCCTGTATTGTGTTTTATTGTTGTATTTGCTTTTTAAATTTTCCTTTTATTGTGAAGCACTTTGAGCTGCAATCCTTGTATGGAAGTTTATTATTATTATAATTACAACCAGTTGCAAAAAAGAATTACATCCGTTTGTGAATCGATGAGAAAATAAGCCCTATTCTCACTTGATCTCGTAAAACACTTACCTAATGAGTTCATGGTCTGGTGAAGTCACTGTGGGTTGCCACATTATTACAGTATTAGACATTACATAAAAAAATCATTAATTACATTTGAGGTCATTTGTGCCATCTAGGATTTCACTGCTGAACAAGTTGTGAAATCATGGAAGCTCTGTGTGTGTGACAATGGAAACATGTCTGCGTGTGAATTGTTTGTAACAGGAGTTGTCAGTGTCTGAACCGAATGCTGTTAACTGTTTGTCTGCTTATCTGACATTTGCTGTGTGCACAAGCATTTCTGACAGGACATATCAATCAATCAATCAATTTCCCCCTTCAGTTCAGAAATCCAAATATTATTATATATATTTAAACAGCTCAAAGATGAAAGAGGAGTGCAATTTAATAAAAAACAAAACCAAAAGCGCTTTCTCCTGCTGCTGACGAGTGTCTGTTGTTGGTGATTGTTTGACTCATGTCCCATAGGGCAGAATGTCAGAGCACACACTGAATTATTTGAAGCCTCGGGCCTCAGGCAATTGTCCCGATGGACAAACACACACACACACACACATACATATAACTCACAGCTGAGCTACGTGTGACATGTCCACACACACTCACCCACACAGAGGCACCATGCTAATATGGTTCACAGTCTCCATCGGTCTGCTGCAGCTCTCCAATACAGACCCCCTTTCTTTCATCCTCACTTGTGAATAATTCTTCCTGTGCCACCACTCAAGTCTCTGTCACACTATCCTTTTCTGTCTCTCGCTGTCCTGCCCTCGCTTGTAATGGACAGCTCCTGCTGGAGGGGACCTGCAATAACTCCAAACGTTTCCCAGCCACATACCATTGTCCCTCTGTATTGTCTAAATTAGTGTTTCATGAAATTAGGTGCCACATGCCTGTGGGTGGCAGTGTTTTTTTTGGTTAACCTGACAACTGAACAAGAAAATAACATCAGCTTGGGTCTCTGCGCTGCAGCAAAGTGGCTGCTTTTCAAGTTTTTAACTGTATTGTTTGAGTGCGTTCTACACCAACATCAGAGAACGGGCACAGCTAGTCTCTCCAGACTCCTGCCGGACTGTAAAGACAGACAAATGGGCTGGAGTGTGTGAGCACGTGTATAACAGATCTCATTTTTAGAGCGCTTCTTCCTCTGTAACTGTGAAATAGTCTGGCTTTAATCAGACACAATCTGTTTATACAGTGACATGGAGATCGTCCACGTGGCACCAATTGGGAATAAACACAGGCTCCGTTGGGGACTAAACACAGGAAAAGCAGGACACCTCAGTCATGTGTTTGATGTCCACTGGCACCGTTCCTCCAATGAAAGACCTGATATATGATCAAACGTAAGATAAACACCAAAAATGCATCCACAGATCTATTATTGATGATAATGATAAATATTGCACGTACTAGCCTATATACAGTATTGAGGATTTAACTCACGTTTCCATATCTTGGCTCACAACACTACTGCTTCTTATAGACATTATTCATTTCAGTATGTTTGACTTGAAATGTGCTTATTTTTCTTAAATCAGTGGCAGACCAATGAATCACAGCAATTTTCTTTTACACACAATTTTACTTAATGTCCAAGTCGTTTAAAGCCAGCTTTAAAACCTGTTTTCAGTTGCGGTCTCTTGATTGGGAAAAACAATAGTACATCAGCAGCAGCAGCAGAACACGACCACTGAGTTATTAGTCTGTCAAAAGGTTAAAAGGAGAATATGAAGGGGCAATCTGTAATCCAAACATAAACACACAGTAGAGCCCCACCGGTGGGCCGGCAACACAACGCTGAGCCTAAAGTTTCACTCTTGAAGAGGAATCGGTGGCGACTGCACGGACTCACACTCGACAAGTGAGTTCATTCACTGCTCACTCACACAGGTGTTTGCAGTTAGGGCTGATTAGCTCAGGTAAGAGTTTGCTGGAAGTGTGCAAGACAACTTCCTGAGGTCACCAAACCATGAACTAATAATAATGTCAGCTACGATGATGATGATGATAATGATGATGAACAGATGCAACAAATCTGCTCAGAGAGGGACATAGATGTCAATCATTCCCAGGGATCGATGGTGCAGGTGGTTTTACAAACCTGTAGAATATAAATGTTCCACAGCCAGTGGAACCTTTATATTCTACAGGTTTGTGGAAGTATGAAGTGAAGACATATTGTTGAAAAATGCTCATTGGGTCTTTGAAACCCAGAGCATCCGAGGAGACTATTTATAGGCCTAACTAACATTTCAAAGGCTCCTGTTTCACTAGACCTTGCTCCTGCGTTTGCGTTGTGTATGTGTGTGTGTGTGTGTGTGTGCGTTGCAAAAGGCCATAAAAGGCAGAGAAGATCTGTGTTGGACCTTAAGACCCGAGCGTCCCGTGACAGACTCACTGGAGTCGTGCGCAACATGTGGTTTACTGTGGATCCGTGCCAGCGAGAGGAGATAAGGAGATATGTCCTGTTTGTGAAGGGAGGAGAGGTAACAAACAAACCAAGTGCGCGCGCGTGTGTGTGATCCACATGGAGCAGGAGAGGAGACCTCACAGCTGAAGCGTGAAGACTCACCGTGCAAGTTTACATTTTTCATCTCCAAGGATTAATCCTGACACGGAAGGAGCAGACACGAATCGTGGATGTGTGTTGTTCCCCCCCCCTCCCTCTACCGCGCACGCGTAATTTGACGCGTGACTGTTGATGGGTCCATGTGGCCCTGATCGTGAAAATCCCGGCTGACACCACACACAGTCCTCCCTCCCACTCTTCTCTCAGCTCAGCCGTTATATCCGCGCTCACCGCAGCTCCGGTATCAGTTACCGGGTCCCGACCAATCCCCGCGCGCTCTCACACAGCTGAGGAGAGCGAACCAGAGAGAGAGACACGCACACATACACGCGCACAGAGGGGAGCACACACCCAACTATCCAGCATCCATCCATCCATCGTCTGTCCTCTTTCACCCCCTTCCAGCCCCACTACAGAGAGACGCACAGACTCTCTCTACCCGCTCACCTCACCTCCCTCCTCCTCCTCTCCTCCCCTCACCCGCCTGGTCTCCTTGACTGACTGCAGCTGTTTGGGTGAACCGGGGAGGCGCGAGGCAGGATGCGCGATGGGACAAGCGTGTGGACACGCGCTCCTCTGCCGTAGCCAGCCGCCGTCCTCCGAGATGTAAGTGTGTCCCTGATGACTGTGTGTGTGTGTTTCGGTTCAGACTGCTGCTTATGTCCGGAAGCTACTTTGTATACATACACACACATGGCACTGAGCGTTGAGCCAAACACAGAGTAGTGATGTGGAGGTAGTAGTTGTAGTAGTTGTAGTTTGACCTGCTGGGTATCATTTATTCCCCCTGACAGGTCTCTGTGTGAACCGGTGAACACCATCACCACCATCACTACAGTGTGTCTGGGCTTCTCTACAGGAGCTCAGTGACCTCACTGTGTCTTTGTACCTGTCATGGTTTATCCACTGCATTGTCTGATAAAGCCACTTCCCTCTAATAGGCTATTTCTGTAGGGACTGATACAAAATCCTCCTAATTGAATTCTGTTAAATGGCTGTTAAGGCTGACTTTGAGCGAACCACCTGGACTAAGACATGTTTTTGACTAAATCTATGTCCCGCACCACTTTGGAATAATGGCATCTTTTGAGAGAACAAACAGTGTGGTAAAGAACCAACTGTTGACAGTAGAGGTAGAACTATTTATACGGTTTTTAAATAGGCATAGGCTGAGTATTATTTATTAATCGTCCAACTTCTGCACATTTTTTGCATTTTTTGCATTTTTTTGTTCTCTGGAACTTGATAAATGCTCCTAAGTCACTAAAACATGTGTTTTTTTTAATTGTTTTTTATTGTATTACTTTTTTCATATAGTTCAAATATTATTTTGTTTATGTTTTTATTAAGATAAAAGATGAGTGAATGGGTGAATGGCAAAACTGTAGTGTAAAGCAGCTTTGAGTGGTCATCAAGACGAGAAAAGTGGTATATGAATTTTGCATTTATTAAGAATATATAAAGTAAAAGTTAGTTAGGATGGCACATTTAAAGACAACCTCAGTTTTGTAAAATAAGCGATCATTCCAAGTGTTGGGTCCTCGCACTGTTTTTGAAGAAGCAGCTTTAAATAAGATCTAAATGCACAATAAAAACAAAGGCGTCTTTGTTTAACCACAGCTGATGGCCAGTGAGTACATGCCTCGCAGTGCTGCTGACACAAAAATGCACATTGGAAAGACAGACCATAAGTGATGTTGTTTACATTTAATTATATGGAGAAAAAATCTAAATCAATCCCTGTCTGTATGAAAACCCCCTGCAACAGCTTTGGACCAAATATTGTCAACAAAGTACTGAGCATTTATTGATATAATGCCAACCTTTTAAAAGGATTTATTACTAAGAAGGACGCATAAACACCCCAGCCACAACTTTATAACCTGTTACTCTGAAATTAGTACTTAATTAATATTCAAAAGTGGCCGACAAAACCATTAAATGATTCATGAAGCACTGATAATGCAATCATCTACAACTTATGAATGATAGATGAAGAGTGTCTTATTAGAAGTCTGCACTCCTGCTATCGTATTTTTTTAGATAAACACGAGGATAAATGCTCCTGTCGAGCAGACAGGAGCAAAGGTCAAAGGTCAAATTAGGGCTGTGCTAAAGTTTATTTTTCATTCGGAGTCGAGGGTCATGAAAAGTTGACATTTTGTAAAAAAAAAAAAAAAGGATAAAAGGAAGCTGACACTGACATGACTATTATAATAATAATAATAATAATAATAATAATAATAATAATAATAATATATTGAATGTAATAAAACAGGGCAGTCTTTGTGAATCATGTGCTGTGGATGAGTCAGGCAGGAGTACTTTGTTTTGTGTTGTAACTGCATGGTGCTGCTTTTCACCTGATTGTCATCAGTTTTTTTTACTGGCACCTGTTTTGGAAACATGAACTTTTAAATGTCAGGGCTCTACTTGTCTCTACTTGGTGTTAAGCTAAATGTTAGTTAGTAAAATGTTGCCCTTTACTGAACTATGTTTCTGCCATTTACACACAACCACGCACTGCTCTTGATACAGGGATACACCTGGCACTGATGGAGTCGTACTGTATAACTACTGTGTTTTCATATGAAATGTTTTAATTCTGCTTCAGATACGCATGCTGTCCACACTGTCCCAGAATCCCAGACAAGTATTAAAACACTGACAACCAGCCGTGAACAAAAAGCTCAGAGAGAGTTAATGTGGACACAGATGACTTCTGATATGGAACTGAAACACCCATCTGGACGCAGATAGTCTTTATCTGAAAACCCAGTTTTCTAATGAAAACACAGCAGTGTGGATTAGGGCTGGATGGACACTGCAATCATTTGATAAAGACAGTATTTTGTGAGAAGGATTCTACATCGCTGCAGCAATTCAACGGTCCAAAAATTGAACTTTATAGAGATTATAAATATTTTTAAATTTTTCTACATTGCAGTGGCTTGGATGCCTTTATTTGAGACTGCCATTCATACTTTATGGATTCTCCCTGTATGAAATCTAGTTCTCTCCAAAAGTATTGGAACAGTGAGGCCAATTCTTTTATTTTTGCTGTATTAAAATTTCTGTTTGACATTAAAATAGATCAGTATTTCACCTTTCCAGGTATTTACGTCAAGGCATGTTCATCAACTTAGTAGATAGCCCCATGTTCTGTGACAAACAAGTCTAACTTGCTGTTTGCAGGTTCTCCCCGTGTGTGTGGGTTTTCTCTGGGTTCTCCGGTTTGCTCCCACATGTCTAAAAACATGCAGATTCTGTACACTCTGAATTACCTGTAGGTGTGAATGAGTGAGTGAATAGATTTTTATCTTTATGTGGCCCTGTGATGGCCTGGTAAACTATGTCAGCTGGGATTGGCACCAGATTGGCACCAGATCATGAGCAGATCCTTTTCTTTCTCTTTGGTAAGGTTAGTCTTTGTTTCATCAATCCATGAAACCTAAAAATCCATAAAAGTGTAAACTCTGTACTTTTGTCCCTGACGTCTTCTGTGCTGTTGCCGATGTCACTGACAGTTTTTGTAGGTTTTTTTCTTAACAGTTCTCACAGTGTTTCTGCCATCAACTGCTGAGGTTTTCCTTGGTCTGCCGGTTCAAGGTCTGTTGCTACATAGACCATGGATTTCTTTTCCTTTCCGGGGATTCCAAAAAGTTCTTGTAGCTATGATCAATGTTTGCTCTGAATGATTGTGCATTGTCTCTCAGCTTCAAAATAGCTTTTCTCCTATATACAGCACTCTAGTCATGTTTTTTTTAACTATAATACTGTGTTTCCATCATGGTATGGTTCAGCCCTGGGTCAGGCTTGCATTTTGACTGAGGACACTACCTTTTCTTGGTAGACGGGGTGTGCGCTGTGTCCGATGGCCGCGTCAACAACACGAACGACGACATCGATTGCGACACAACAGACGAGAAGACAATAGACAAAATGGCTCTTTTTTTTCTGCTCGGTTTGTGGCTGCAAGACGTCAAGCTTTATATGAGAATAGATCGTAGGCGTTTGCCTCGACTTCCAAGGGATATTTACAACAGTCACTAGGGAGAGACATTTTTCTGTGGCCCAGTCTGAGGTGGGCCACAGGTACCATTTTACTCTGGTACCCCAAGGCAAAGGTACTGGAAATGGAATGGTTGGGGACGCTTATTTTGGTACTACTGCTCATGGCAACACAAAAAAATCCATACTATACCAAACGGAACCGAAACATGGCTTAAATGCAGTCTGTGCAGGCAAAGGCCCAAACCTGGAACAGAGAGTAGACATTAAACACTATTTACTGTTTGAGTGATTAATGTAATTGGACAACATTAAATACCTGTTCCACACAAAAAATGAATGGGTTCAAACAAAAGCTGAGATCTTCTAAGTTGTTTAACATAATCTGAAATAAAAGCTGAAATCTTGTATATTCTTCTTTTAATGTCAAACCCAAATGTTTTCATGTATCAGGAATTATATCGAGGTCGTAACAACATTCATCTTTCAAATGATGTTGTAGGTGAGCATTTTTATACACCTTGCAATGTCATTATACAACAAGGGAAATGTAAATCGCTGAAGAATAGGTCATACACAGGCCACAGGCCCTGTCACAACAGACTAATGCTCTCTCACTGGGTTTTTGTTGACCAGTGTGGGAGAAAATCAGTAGAACTGTGGAGGAATAATGAATCTGTCGGGTTAACTTCACTGATCTCTGACATACAAGGACCTTCAGTTGTAGGTCTCACTCACTTCTCTGTAGCTGGAGTCAATCATGAAGATGTTATTTCAGAAAATACAGTGCAGGAGTCCTCATGGTTTACTCACTGGGGTATGTCACCTCATGGGATTGAGTATTAGTAAAATACATACTTTAGGCTGAAAAACTGCAATTTTCTCTCCCGGATTTCTGGATTACAGCTGGATTAAGCTCCAGTTTGTCATGTTTCTCATTTGAAATATTGACAGAGCTCTGTAGTTTGAGGAATTATGAATATATTCTGTCTAAGCTTCGGCCTCTAATCACAGCCATTTGTTCATATTCCATGCACTTTGTTTATCCACTGTTGTCATCTTGCATCATCGCAGCAAACGAGCATCATCCTTGTAATCTCTATTTTGCCATGTGAGCATTCATGTGCCAGCGGAAGCGCATGTGAGGTTTTCATCCTGAAAAATATTGCAATTTATTGGATTGACGCCAGGAAGTCAGATCCCTTCCAGCACACACACACACACACACACACACACACACACACACACACACACACACACACACACACAGAATTAGACAGCAGCAGAAGCAGAGTTGTAACCTGACTCCTGATGTATGTGTGTGTGGGGGGGGGGGGGAGAGAGAAAGGATGCTGACATTGCAGTGTGTTATCATCAGTAATGGACTCATCAATACTAAAATATTCACAGAGAGAGAGAGAGAGAGCGGGCATGTAGAGGGGGGGTTAGTGAAAGGATGATGAAGCTGAGAAAAACCTTTGTGTTGTGTTTCCTCTATTTTGCTCATGATTGTGTGTATCAATGTGTGTTTAATGTAGAATGTTCATGATCTTAAACGCATTAGATGACAGAGCTATATTTTGATTTCCTGTAAGCCCAGAACTACACGTGCAGTATTCATTTGAAAGTGCAGTGCACAGTGATCATGATACGTCTGAGCCTGCAGCTGATAATATATGATACAACCAAACAATGTCAGCTGTGAAAATTAAGTTGTGAAATCGCCAATCACACAGCTTAAATTTGTGTTGTCAGAACTAATACATTCACAAGATTTGATCACTTGCCTTTGGGATGCGTTTTTAATTGAAATCAATAAACCAATGAAGTGATTACAGCTCAGATTTGTTCCTCTGGCTATAATAAAGTAAAAAAAATAATAATAATCAAACCTGATCAGGGAAAAAAATGTAATAGAAACGTAGTTCTATCAATTCTTCAGGAGGCCTCCCCTGGATGTGAGTAATCAGGTGCAACAACATCTGTCGATTATTTTCTCTCTTTATCATTTAGTCCATAAAATGCCAGAAAATGTGTGTCCCAAACCTCATATTGAGGATTTTCTCACATGTCTTGTTTTGTCTACAAACCAAAATGACTTATAGTTTTATAGAACATTTAGTTCCAACCACTTGTGAGCATGTAATTTGATTGGACAAGAGGTATTCCATGAGTGCTGTTATTGAGTGTAACAGCGACTGGTTTAATTGTAGTATCACTCCACTCCACGGCTGTGCATAATCATCATTACTTACTCTGACTGACTGTTCTACCTACACTGTTAACACCGAATCACATTTCTCTGTCGTGGTAGAAAAAAAACAATCTGTCAGTGACTGAGAATTCCCGGTTAACACGACCCCAGGTTCCGTCATATTTAACAGAATGAAGATAGAAGGATAGATTGCTTTTATTTCACACACACCTGTGCAAAATTTACAATGGCAACACATTTACATCTTGTCACAAAGGTGAAAAAAAGTATTCAAGTGAATTTGACCTCTTCTTCCTGTGTGACACGAGAAAAGATCATTTAATAATGATATTGACACTCTGCCAGGGATATTACATAAAACGTGTTACAGTGGCTTGTGTCCAGGCTGAATGGGATTACATGAAAAACATATATTTTTAAGACCAGCTGTAATAATTTTGTCAGGTTATAGGCAGATTCTCTCTCTTTTTCAGATTGTTCTTATATATTAGCAAACTGTCACTGGATTTACCTCTAATAGTAAGATATTTGTTGACATGAACTAGTTGGAGAAACACAGGTTTTGGCAATAGCATTAATTAGGGTTCCACTCCAGTTTTAAGAGAGTCAGAGTCGCGCTATTGTCCAAGTGTAAGGGCAGGTCAGACAGACTGTGTGCATGTTTCCTCCTATTTTTACTAATGCTGTTAAAACTTTTGCACAGGTACAGTTTATCAGAAACCACAGTCATGAAGTCATGCCACGCAGCAGCGTCACATACGCCCCTCATCCAGTGTAGAACCAGGCCTTACAAAAATACGGCAAAATTTGAAGTCCAGAAATAACATTTGAATTAAATTATGAATGGTTGTCAGGAGAGGAGCAGGAGCAGGATACTTCCGTACGAACCTCCTAAGGTGCTTATGCGTCATCAGCGAGGGAGATCATGGCAGTGAGTGGGCACCAGGTTTGATGCTTAATATAAGCATGATGACTTGCGCGTCGTGAATAAATATAGCCTAAACGTGTGCTGTCTTGCAGATCGGAAAGTTCATTAAAAAGTTCCTTGAGACCATTTACTGAGAGCCGGAAACGATGGAGCGGTGAAGTGTCGGATTAACTCTCCGGATTCATACACCAAAGCGACTCTAAACAGAAACTTTTCTTCTCTTGTCGCACAGTTAATGGAAACGTACAAATAAATATACATGAATCCCAGTAGTTGACTTAACCTGTGTTGTGTGCACGACACACTCATTGTTTTTGTTGCTTGGCAACAGTCAAGTCAGCCCAGTTGTCGACCTATTTTGTCGGTGGAGCATCTAACTGGTTAAATAAAAAACTGATCAATTGAAGCTTCTAATTCTCAACTGTTTTCTTCAAAATTTGGTTTGAAGAAAATAGGAGATTGTTTGGGTCAGCAATTTCATAACAGAAGAGGAGAATATCTAGAACTCCTTTGAATGAGTTATTATTATTTGGAGAGTTATTATCTCCCTGAGTTATTTGAAGGCCTTCCTGCTGTGTTCTCACATGGACCTTATTCAAAAGGGAGCTTGCAGGAGAGATTCTGGAATGTTTCTTATGGTGCTTTTCCACTTTACAGTTGTAGCTCGGCTCGGCTCTACCCAATCTTTTTGCTTTTTAATAAGGGATACCTGGTGCCTCTATTTTAGTACCTGCTCTGGTGAGGACACTGATTGCCAGAGATTGTCGTCACTGTCATGAGCGAGACGTCATGGCAGTTTTGTGCAGCCGTGCTATGACGACCCCGCCCACACCGAGGAGGTACCATCGTAATGGAAAAGCTGAGCCGTGCTACAACTGTACAGTGGGAAAGCGCCATTACTTAATCTCAGCCCCTCTGGACCGTTTAAAGAAAGTGTCTGACCTCAGTGCGTCTGTGAAAGCAACTGGAAACATAAAGATGTTTGTATGACCAGGTTAACAAAGATACAGGAGCCGACACAGAGAAAGATGGTTTGCTTCCTGGTGGAACTCCTTAAGTGAACAATAATTCACCATGTAATTTATTTATAAGGCCTAAAGACCTTTCCTGAGAACATGGCGAGAAGGACTAAACTGATTCAACTCATTGCACCTTATAAAAGCCTTAACATGTTCTGAATATGTTTGTGTCTATTTAAGCCAGAGGGTGTCAGTGTGAAACAGAGTGTATTCTGCATAATTACATGTAAGACAACTGTCTCTGTCACTAACACACTGGAAATCTGGGTCTGTCATTAACTGTAAATGTTGTTTGGTTCTTCTTGATTTCCCCTTTCATTTACCAGTGGTCTTTATTGGCCAGTATTACTCAGCGTGATTGATCAGTGCCTCGGGTCTCTTTTATCCAGATTGATGCATCGTAGCCTTTTATTGTGAAAAATGGGGTCTGTGAATGTTCTGTGCCTGCTAATTAAGAAGTAAATGGACCAATATGTCACAGAGGTTGAGCCATGGAGAAAAATTACTACTGTGTTTTGGTGTTTAAGCTGTAAAGATTTCAGTGGAGTCGGCTGTTTGAATTTCCCGTCTTTTAGTTGACTCTGGTTTTAGTCCAGCTGGATTTTACATGTAACTGGAAAAACCCATAGATGTGTCTGCAAGTGCAATTACATCCTTTATCTGAACAAAGATCAAACATGTATTACTGATTAGTTAGCTGTATGTGAGGAGTGCGAGTGGGATTTGGTTGTCAACTATGTTGTTTCTATTGTGGGTTCTCCACTAGAATAGAAAACCAGGCCAGCATGGTCACTTGTTATGTCTGTTTATTAGGACACACCTTATTAGGAGGAATTATTTTGGACCTAATAGCTAGAATCAGGCTAATCTTAAGGTTACAAACAAATGTTGAAGGTTTAACTTCAAATCTATGGAGCAGATTTAGTTCTTGGTACAGGAAAGGTTAGGATTATGCGTCGTAGCCTAACAGCTGTCGCAAGAGTGACGAATGCAGCTCCAGGGAATACTTTAAGTCAATTCACTGTGTTTGTGTGTGTGTATACAAGTGTCACTGGGAAAGGCCTGACAGCTCCGGCTTCAGCAGCTTCTGTCAGTCGTCTTATCTCCGTGAATGTTGCCACAAACAGGTGTTTCTGTGTGTTTGTGTGTAGTTGCAGTGCAGCTAAATTCAGTTTGCAGGTTTTTGTATGGATACGGTTGTGTTTACTGTAAGAAATCCAAAGGACGACTACAACAGTGTTTTGTTATTTGCTGCAACTGTTGTTGTGTGCGTGTGTGTGTGTGTTGGTGGACTTGTGTGTCTTTACTTATAGCCTGAGGAACAATTAAATTTAGATAAATGTGTCACAGTCTGCCAAGGACATGGTATGCAGAGTAAAGAGTCACATCTATTTTAGTGTGTGTGTGTGTGTGTGTGTTTAAGTTTACTCATTTCTTCAAGCAGGTGGTCTGTGTGTGTGTGTGTGTGTGTGTGCGCGTGCGTTAAGGGTCATGGCTACAGAATGAAAAACAGAAGGTCCTAACAGTTTGCTGCGAACTACATATACATATTATAGCTACTAGGTTGAAGTATATGGGTATTAGAATCTAAGCCTCAAGTGTCATGTAATTTTTTTTTGCTCGTACAGAGATGGTAGTAGTGAGAGTTGCAAATCCTCCAGAGTCATACTGTGTGTGGAATACAAGTGACAGAAGGAGCAGCTGGAAAGAGGCAGGAGATTAAAATGACACAAGACGACTGATGTGAATAATTTATGAATCTTAAATCCAAAGACATAAAATTCCCTTTCACACAACTCAAAAAATGTCAAGTTCCTAGTCTTCTTTTCCATTCCCACCGACACACGTTATGTGTGTGTTCACTTTGTGCACATGAGGAGACCGAATGGTGACTCACGTCGTGGCCAGTCCTTTGAAACCCATGACACTGTTCAGCTGAACTGATTTAATGCTGATGTCATTTGTAGTCTGTAATTTTCTTAAATTACAGATATAACACATTTTATCATAGACTGATTTGTTGTTTACTGTGTGGTTTCTGTTGCGTCTCTCAAACTGTTCACTTGAGGACCCAATTTTAAAGATGACAAACTTTAAAGTTATGACGTTTGATGGAATAAATGCTTCTTGTGGTCATCTACGACTGTACTGCTGCACACACACTCCCTCAGTCAGATCTGATTGCTTGACAGAGCTCGTTTTCTGATGAAGGATGCAGCAAACCAACCGTGTTACATGGTTTCTGTTCACAAAGACCAAACATGTACATGTGTAGTATATGAAAATGCAACATACATGTGTGTTTCATACATGACAAAAACACCAAGAAAGCAGTTGTTTTCGGTGTTCTAAATCATTAAAATCAGTTACTTAAAAAAGATTAGTTCTGAACTAAAATACGGCGGAAAGGGTTGTGATCCAGCTCACGATCGCCGGCTTTCGGCAGTGCTCTCGCTAAATACACCAGATTCCTCTGTTAAATATTAAGACTTAATTGCTTTAAGACTTGCTAAATGTTGGCGACTAGTGCATGTATTCAGGATTTTTAAGTCTTTTTAACTGATCTACAGTTTGACATTGTTCGGTTAGGCCTGTGTCGGTGACGACACTCTCTGACCAATCAGTGGCGGACAATGTGTTGACGTCACATTTTAGTATCGGTTCAGCTCGCTTGGAACCTCGCCAGAGCAGGTACTTAAGCACCAGGTTCCAGGTACTATCGCTAATGGAAAAGCAAAAAAGAAATTGATTTGCGCTGCGCTGTATAGTGGAAAAGCGCCATTAAACTGCAGTCTGTTCTGCCAAGCATCAGTTTTAATGTGGCTGTCTGCTGAATTGTGGCTTATTATGGCAGAATCTGTGTCCATGGTGGACAATGAACCAGCTCTGAATCTATAGATCTTAAGTAAAAGGCTCCGTCTCTGGGAAAATCTGCTCTTGAACATATTGTCCATCCTTTCTTGTTATTACAGTTGTTGTCATGCTGTCAGACGTTGACCTCTTTGTTACCTAAAGTTATATTGCTCTCATTAAAGCAGCAAATATTGTAGCTGTTACGCTGTGTTGGCGCTGCTGTGCTGGCGCTGCTGTGCTCCGTCTCCACAGTAAAGGAGCAGAATACGTTCCTGTGATCTGGTTCCTCTTGCCCTGACCTGACTGCAGGGCTTTCTCTTATTGATCCTCTCGATTGACTGACCCACACTGTCCGGACATCCCCTGACATTCAGGGGTTTTATGATCAACAGCCACACGTGATGCATGTACTCGGCCAAGCGAAAATGAATTGGGCTTTTAACCGGAGGGTTGCTGGCTCAAATCCTGGGACAGGTCAAGGGCTGGGGTGGCCCTGAGCAAGACATCCAATCCCGGTTGCTTCCCGGGTGCAGATAAGTGCTGCCCACTGCTCCTGCGCCCGGCTTGTGTGTGTGTGTTCACTACTCGTGTGTAATAAGGATGAGTTAAAGGTCAAATTCACAATCACTAATTGGTGTGTGTGCAAAAATAACTAATAATCTAATAAACAAGCATGCTTTCAGCTGCTGTCACACACACACACACACACAAATGCTATACCTCATATTATACTAATTTCCACAAAAAAATATTTAGTTTATGGTCTGTTTGCAGGTGACAATATTCTCCTTTATTTTGATATAAAAGTCCATTAACACTGTTTTGATGCCAGTTCTCAAGTGGAAACACAGAGATGATTCAGATCACATTGGAAAATAATAAATTTTCCCCTCACAGTCTATATATGGCTCCTGTTGATGATAGTTGTGTTGGTTTACTTCTTTGCCATTCTATGCCTCTTCATCACCACACTTGTGTGTAATTCTTTCCACCTACTGTGTTTATCCCTTTTTTGTTTTCTCACATCTCTATCCTGAATTTCCACCTCCTCGCCTGCCAGACAGACACACATTGAAGGAGGCAGGTGTGATGAAGGGAGAAAGAGGCTGCTGAGAAAGCTTGATAGATGAAGGGCAGATGCTTCATCCACAGAGTTGTCAAGGCTGCCTGGCAACTACTGAAGTCACAGGTTACCTTACATATAGGGAATTACATGTCCCAGATATGGTCCTCTTTTGATCTGTGCGTTTGTCTGCATGTGACTGATCCTGCACGTGTGTATAAAGGTTGATTTTTATCAAAGCTTTTGTGACCACTGTATGACAAATGGCAGCTGACAGCCAGCGATCAAACAGATTGCATCAAATCATGCCTTCAATGTTTGACTTAAATTACTTTCTATAAATGTTGTTGTGGCCTTTCTGCATGGAGTTTGCACGTTCTCCCTGTGTGTGCATGGGTTTTCTCTGGGTTCTCTGGTTTCCTCCCACAGTCCAGACATGCACTATGGGGATTAGGTAAATTGGAAACTCTAAATTGAGTGTGGTTGGTTGTTTGTCTCTATGTGGCCCTGTGATGGGCTGGTGACCTGTTCAGGGTGTACCTCACCTATCGCCCTATGTCGCCCTGTGACCCTCATGTGGAGGATAAACCAGTAGAAAATGGATGGATGGAAATGTTGTGTGAAGTCAGTGATGCAAGTGTAAACATAAAGCTTTATTCAACAAGTGAAAACTCAATGACCAGAAAACAGTTTTCAAGTGTTTCTTAGTGTTCTGAGTAGAGCTGCAATGAGATGTCAAATAATGGATTGATCAATCAATAAATATTTAGTCAGCTTCAGTTTTGGTAACTGATTTTTTTATGACCCTTTTTTATGTCAGTCATCTTGAAAAATGCAGTGTCTAGGACTGCAGGTCAGGAAAAAAAAGACATTTAACCTCGTCCTCTGGGACATCGTGATAGCTGCTTGAATGATATAAATAAGCCAGTCCTGACAGATGTGCAATTTATGACTTTTTTTTCCTTTTCCCAGAGTATTATGCAGAAAAGAGCTTAGGGTTCTTCAATAAATTGTGAAAATGCTTGAATATATTACAGCCAACAAGAAAAGTTGTACCAAATTTGATTTGATTGATTGATTTTGAAACATTTGTCTGTTGTGCTGGCTTAAATAAGATATCAAAAGTATCCCACTATTATTATTAGAAAGCAGTTTGTGTGTAACTGTTGGTGTAACTGCTCTGTCTGTGGGAGGAACAAACATTTGCACACACATGATCCTATTACTTATTGAGGCTTTTCAAATACAACAAATTTTCTCAGCTTGGTAGTTTTTAGTTCCTCGTCAGTTGTTAAATTCTTTTTCCGCTATGTGATATATATAGGGTAATACTGTGAAGACGGCTTGGTTTTCACTACATCTCAACTGAGTCCAGATCACATTTACATTAACATTTACATTGAACCTTTGTGGAGTTCAGGCTCCTGTTTCAGTAGTGTTGTGGTAAACTTCCCTTTAGATTTAGACAGGGAGCAGGTTTCATATTTTCTGTGCTGTGTGTGTGATTTGAGCGTATAAGTTATGATCCTGTTAATACGGGTTATTTTTACCCCTGCACACCTGGTGAAAGCACTTTACCACACTTTGATTACAAAATCATCAGCTCTCCTGCCCAGATTGAGTACAAAAATACATCACAGTGTCGTACATGTACTTCCACACATGGGTGTGCAGCCGTTTCTGCAGTTTTTATAACTGGATGACATGAGGCACTCAGCTGGAAACCAACCCGCTTTAACTGTTTATCTTGATGTAAACAAGAATTAGGCCTAAAGTTTTTTTTTAAGGAGTACAGTGAATAAAAGCGAAAAAACATGATGAGATTATGAGAGAAAAATCTTAAAACAGTAAAACAGCAGCTGCTAATCAGGAAAAGAAACATGTGAACATCTACACAGTATTTTCGATGAGGATAATAACAGCGATAAAGTGAATAATAACTAGAGCTGAGGTGATATTCTGCAGGCAGACCCACAGAGCTTGGATTATAAAGTCTGCACATGAGTGACTTTACAACGGTGGGAAACCAAAGCTGCCTTTTAAAAGAAAACTAGTGGCTGAAGAAACATGGTTTGGAAATGATGTATACTCGTAACCGACTAATGTATACTTTACCGTCACAAAGTGCTCTTGAGTTCAGTCATTTTCCCAACCAGGTCCTCACACAGACCAACAGAAATGCTAAGTGCACAAATTACAGTACTGTGCAAAAGTCTTAAGGCCACCATTAGATATGTTGTTTTAGCAATGCTATAATGACCATACAGTATAATTATAACAACAGTTATATTAATCGATTGCTAAATTAATCGACAACTATTTTGATAATCGATTAATCGGTTTGCTCTGGATAACAAAGAAATCATTAAAAGTGAATCATTTTGGTTTGTGGACAAAACCAGACATTTGAGAACATCATAATTTCCAGGTTTGACAAACACTGATCAACATTTTTTAAGCTTTTCAGACATTTTATGGACCAAACGATTAATCGAGAAAATAATCGACAGATTAATCGATTATGAAAATAATCGCTAGCTGCAGCGCTACATACATACAAGTACCAGGAACTACTTCTCTGTTACATGCTGCATTAAAATATTTTGGAAATACAGTATCACATACACATTCCTAAAACAATTTTAATAAGAGACATTATATAAACATGATTTTAACGATCTACTGTACCTATTGATATTCAGTGATGTCAGTTTCCCAGACATAAATTGTCTCAGCGCCTGAGGGCAAAAGTAGCTGCTGGGCCCTTAATAATTCACTATTTTCTCTCACTCACTGTGGACTATACTTTTATGCCGCTTTATGGCTGTACATGCTTTGCACTATTTAGATAAAGCACAAATTAGTTTGGAGATATGCAGCATGAAAACACGCAGTTCTGGTTTTAATAATGAAGGTCTTGATGGGTAGTTATTTTAAAGTCATGTCAGTAGATGCTGTGTTCTAGTAGCACCAAGGGCATTGCGATAATCAAAACGGGGTATTGTACTACACAATTGTGAGATAGTAGACAGATACATAGTGGAACTAGGAACATCCACGGTACAAGAAACACTGTGTTTTGGCACTGGTAACACGGTTATTATGGGTGTGTGGGATATGCCTCCTCAAAGGTTCACTGAAAATCAGAAACCTATCAATTGTGATTTTAAACAATTTATTTGTTTGTACAATGCTTACAAATATCAGTATAATCTGAACTTGTGTTTCATTTCGATTGAAGAAAGTTATATTGTGATGTACAGAATCATTTCATGATAATGACATCACATACACAGTCATTGTATCCAGAGGCTGACTCCGAATGTCATTCATCATCATCTCACTTTTCTTCTGGTGTCATCACCGGCTCAAAGTTTGCCCAATGATTTATGTAAAACTAGTGACTAGTTCCCTTTAACCTCACCTCTGCTTTGTGTTTGGTGCTAAAAAAAAAACTAGAACTAAAATGGTGAACACACAAAACTTGAGATACTGTGTAAGCATGTTAACAAGCAGATGTTAATATTTAGCACAGCACTGCTGCACCTTAGCTTCACAGAGCTGCTTAATCTTGGTGTTAAATATTTAGGTTTACCAGATGAATCAAGTTAATCAGATTACTCTCCTCGCCACAGTTTAGAGATCACACCGTATTTATAAAAATGTACTTTAGTTTTTTTTTTCTTTCTGCTGTCAGTAAAAAGTGTAATCTTTATGGGCACAGAGTGCCCTTGTTTATGTGACCTATTGTGTCACATTTTAGTACACATGCATGTAACACAGTGCTAAAGAGACCATAAACCACTCCCAGACAGACACACAATGGTTGACCCTTGCTTGTCTACAAGTAGAAACAAGTGTGAATAAAGAGAACGCTTGCATACATTGACACAGGTCACCTTATGAGACATTACACAGTCCTGAAAATGTACCCTGACCTGATGAGTACATCATCCCAACCCTGACCGTAACCCAAACAAAACCTTACTCTAACTTTGAAATTCTTAGAATTTAATTATGTCATCCAGACTGGATTTTTTAGTCCCATTAGGATGACAAGTCCCTTTAATGTGAGACTGTAATGGGATTTAGGTCGGGTGCAAAATTAAACCACACACACACACACACGCACACACACAGGGTCACACATTCTTTGCGAGTCTTGGACTAGTGGTTTTAATCTGTCTAGCCGAATAGGGTGGATTAAATTTGCATTTACAAATTCTTTTTCCAGTTTGATTGGCTGTGAAAGCAAAAGTCCTATGATGTGCTAATTGCACTCAGGGAAAAGCAAACCCACCGACACTTCCTGTCTGTGAAAGTCTTATCACCTCTTAGCCACATGGAAATGGAACGTTCCCTATGATCTTTTTAAGTCTTAATAGGTTTTCCATAAACACATCATTTCAAGAAATGTCTTCATGAAAACCCCTAAAACAACTCTAATCGCTGTAGTACCTATGCCAGGCCTGTACATGGCACTGTAGCGCTGCTACAGAAATGCACCAAAGATGGAGAGCATGTGCATTAAGCATGCATGTTGTGTACAAACCTTTTTGAAATAAAGCTTTATTTGAATAAATATACATTGCAATGTATACAATCACAGAAACCGAAACAGAATGAACAAAGCCAGCGGGAGTAAGGACGGAAAATAGAAGTTTATCATCACATGAACAAACCAAACAATCTCCGAACACAAGAAGAGACGTTGACGACTAAGATAGTAACAGCGAATGCAAGTGAAAGAGAGAGGTGGGACTATGAAATCATCGTTATCGTTATCATCGTTGAGATATTCCCACTCTCTGACCCACTTTCCAAAAAAAAAAGCATTTCACTGCTCCCAAAACACTGGTTTTGTAAGCCAATATAATGAACAAAACACTTGTTTTTGTGTATAAAACCCTGAGCACAGAGGCAGAGGCCAGTAAACATGCACAGAGCAAACACTGTACAAAAAAAACATATTCTGCCCTTAATTAGGGTTACACTCATTTTGACCCCCTGCTGTTGAGACAAATGAGTTTTCTAGTTGAAAAATGGTGTTTGTGTGTGTGCACTTGCATTTGTAACCTCTTAAGGACCTTCTCTGGCAAAACCACTGACTTTTTCAAGACAAGATCAGAGATTAGTAGTCCTCATGGAAGCCTAAACCTGGTTCTGATGAGCCAGGGCCTCATTTCTGAGGAACTAGGTAAGTTTAGGATGAAGATGTGAATTGTGGTCAGGTTAAGGGCATATGCATCAACTGGTTTTGTTAAAGTTAAGGGAAAAAGGCTTTGGTTAGACTGTCCAAATGAATGAAAGTCAATATGGAGTCCTAATAAGGAAACCTGTGTGTGTGCGTGCGTGCGTGCGTGCATGTGTGCCACCCATGACGTCTTTTCTCTGTCTCCTATTCCACCTGAAGCTTTATAAAATCTTCTTTTTTCTTTTTTTTTTTAAAAAAGATCCCTTTCAAGTCAACTCAAGCAAAAAATTAGCAATTTTTACTGCCAGCAGGGGGTCTAGCAGGGATGTATGTGCTGATAGTACATGTGCGTATTTATGCATGTTTGCACAAAGCTGCTGCAGATGTACTTTCATGTGCATGAATGCTTAAAGAAATGACCAGGCAAATTATGAAGACATCTTTGATGTATTGTAGTGTATATAAATGTGACTGTCTTACTGTGAGGGGATGCTGCATGTCTGCAGATGTGTCCCTGTGGTCACATTTTCTGGTTTGTTTTCAGCTGAATGTGTGTCATAGTTATGGTGGTGTGTCCAGGTGCAGCCTCTCTCTCAACATCAAAGTCAGTTTGGAGTGTGTGTGTGTGTGTGTGTGTGTGTGTGTGTGTGTGTGTGTGTGTGTGTGTGTGTGTGTATCTTTGAAATCTCTAACATCGGTGTTGTCAGGAGAGCATGGAGAGTTTAAGTCTTTGATGAGTCCATTGCCCATGTTTAAAGTCTACTTTAAGAAGCTTCCTCATGGTGGAGTGGAATGATATCTAGGCAAGGACACACTTGCTTTCATCTCTTTTTTTTACTCTTATAACTGTGCAATAATCACTTGTCTTGCCAGTTGCCTCTGCCTTTGCGTCTGCGCCAGTCTGTGTATCCTGTACCGTTGACTCAGTTTCTTTCATCCTCTTCTTTAGCCTTTTGATAAGATGGCATCTATTTTCCTGGTAATGACATGCATCAGGGCAGAGCTCGCCTGATCCCTAACCAGGCATTCTAGGAGGCTACTTTGATGTCACCAACAATTTGGAGTCAGTAATGAAGTGGTGCATGTAGTTCTGATTGGCAGTGCGTTCTTTGAAACGTAAAGTACTTTCACCTCATGTTTATTAATAGTGTTTTTGCTGTGCTGACTTATTTTCCGTGGAAGATGTAAAATGAAAAATCTTTGAATAAATAAGTAAATAGATGATTAAATAAATGAATGAATAAATAAATACAGAGGTTAATGGAATAATAATTTTGTCAATTAATTTTTTTTCCACATTTATTTTGTTCTGTATTTGTGTGTGGTATGCTAATGAGGTAGGAGGCTCTGGTTCTGGTTCTGATTGACAACTTCTGTAGATCTGGGTTTGTACAGGTGAATATAAAAGCACACTAGGGCCATTGAGTTCTCCTAAGAACATTGACACTGTGAAAGTAGAGGTGTTCCAACCTGTTAAATGTTAGAAAACAAGGAGGTTAACTGTAGTTTAGTTAGCTAGCTTCCAGGCCTCACTGCTGCTAGCCTATGTTGCTTATATAGTAACTGTGCCTGTAGTCTTAGAACTCATTGCACAGTGACCACAGGTGTTATTCAGGGTTCCCACGGGTCCTTGAAATCCTTGAAAGTTTGTGAATTGAAAAAAATAAAAATTCAAGGCCCTTTAAAGTTTTTGAAAGTCACCCTAAATAAACATGGGTCATTGAAAGTGCTTGAAGGTTGCAGAAGAAAGTAGTTAAGTTGATATTTAGGCAAATGTCTCCCGCTGCTGATGTGCTTTTGTTACGACGCCACCTACTGTTTCATGCGCCCTGCATTGCATGATGTAAATAGATCTAAGTAGACTAGGCTTACACAGAACAAAAGGTGTGGGAACCTTGGTTATTGGCCACAGATTCAAATCATAAATGTGTTTATGTTGTCTGCTGAGTAAAAATTTTAATAATTGGGCAACGACATTTGCAGACTTAAGACTTAGCGATCTGTTCCAAAAAGACAGAGCAAGGGCCTTTCTTCATGTTCTTCCTGTGTGCATGTGGGTTTTCCGGTTTCCTCCTACAGTCCAAAAACATGCAGAGGTTAAATGGTCACTCTAAATTGACCACAGGTGTGGATGTGAGAGTAAGTGGTTGTTTGCCTGGGGTAATAAATATAGAGACAGAGAATGAATCAATGAATGATTGCATTACTATATTTATTTATTTATTTATTTATTGTATTTATTTATTTATTTATTTAGATTTGTCATTTTCCATCCATCCATCTTCTACCACTTTTAGAGCTGCAGCTAACGATTATTTTCATAATCGATTAATCTGTCTATTATTTTCTCGATTAATCAATTAATCGTTTGGTCCATAAAATGTCAGAAAACCATAAAAAATGTTGATCGGTGTTTGTCAAACCTGGAAATGATGATGTTCTCAAATGTCTAGTTTTGTCCACAAACCAAAATGATTCACTTTTAATGATTTCTTTGTTATCCAGAGCAAAGAAATGAAGAAAATATTCACATTTAAGAAGCTTAAACAATCGGAAATCTTGTTTTAATCTTGAAAAAAGCTTCAAACCGATTAATCAATTATCAAAATAGTTTTCGAATCATTTAGTAATCGATTAATAGTCGATTAATCGATTAATTGTTTCAGCTCTAACCACTTTATCCTCCACATGAGGCTCACAAGGGGCGCTGTGCCAACCTCAGTTGACATTTCCATCCTCCATCATTTTCTACCCACTTGATGATCATTCCACTAGGCTGGCTGTCAGAAACGTTGGGTTTACTTGTTCATGGAGGAGAGTTGATGGAAAGTTGAAAGTAGCTTCAGTAAAACCACAAGTTCTCGTTTTCATGTCATAGAGGGAAATCAGTTTGTATTCCTTGTACTAAAAAAAACCTAAGTTATTGATGTCTTGGCCAAACCTGGTGTCAGGTCTTTGAAGATTTGCAAAACAAATCAGAGTTGACACATTTATCAGGTGAACACCAAACCCATTTGCTTAAAAATGAAACGAACTTGAATTGCGAGTGCACTGAACACATTTGAGACTTGAGAATTTGACAGTTCTGTTGCATACTGATATAAATGTCTCTGATGTATGTGACAGTTCTTTTATTGAATGTTTTCTTGAGCTCTGACTTCAGAGGTCAAATCTGACTTTGTGTAGACAGGCAGATGGACAAGTGGGATGATGAGTAACACACTCCCTTGTGATGCCTTTAATCAAGAGTCAAGAAAACTTCCACTTCCCGTCTCTTATTTTTCCCCTGTGCCCTCACCCACCCTGATATTTACGCCTGCCTTTGCTTTTTATCTTTCTCATTCATCTGTTTGTCTTTCTCTTCCTCTTTGATCAAGTAGTTTTACTGTCTGAAAGCTCTTGCTTGGCCTCCCCCAGAAGCCCAGTCTGCTCTGACTGGTCAGCTGGCCCTCTCTTTTGAAACTGATCATCCGTTAAAAATGGGTTGTAAATGTCATGTCTCTTCACCTGTTAACACAGCTGTCACCACAGTAACGACACGAGCCAGTTTTGGCTCTATCAGTCTGAGCTGTTAAACCAATGCTTTACCAGTTCAAAAACGTGTATGATTCTTAGTGATATTACTAAAAGAAAAAGAGAGCAATGCAAGAAAGGTGCTCTTTAGGTTCTACAGAAGGAGAGAAGAAGGTAATGACACACTAAAGGAAAAGGGGAATAAACTAGAAGCGTAATATAGGCACTTAAACCTCATTAATCCCTTTGTTCTAAAGATCGGTGCTTGCTATATCAGCATGTTACTTTAAATTACAACAACTAGTTTCACTTTTCTGTCTCTCTCTCTCTCACTCTCTCTCTCTCACACACACACACTCATGAGAATATACTTCATCATATGCTTTTTTCTGCTGGCCTTCCCATTCTGATATATAATATATTACGACTGAGACCAAGTGGGCTTACTCTGTGTTCTCTTTCTCTCTCTCTTATCCCACATTTTCCTCCATCTCCCTCACCCACTTCTTCTCCCAGGGATGATGTTTTTCCCCTCTCATCCTCCCCCTTCAGCTCCTGTCTCGCACCATCTTTTCTCTCTCCATCTTGCGACTCTATTGTTAGGTACCGACAGTAACTTATTCATGGAGTCACACTGGCTGGCCTTTCACACAATGGAGGGACAGTTGGTGGACGACAGTGAGCTGACAAGACACATGGGAAAAGACGGGGAAATTAAGTAGAGGAAACTGAAGGATGACAAGCATGTCAGATCTTTAGACGTAGTGTTACACACCTATAAACCAAGGGGGGGGAAATATATGCATACTGTCCGTGCTCCTTGTAGCACAACACTCTCCTGTCCAGTTGGTGGTGCACTCTTGCTTTGGTCATGAGAGACAGCAAAGATGACAGTAACCATGGAAACTTATTATGATTCTGTGAAAAGGTCCGCTGGTTTCCACATAATGTACAACTCTGCGCTCAAACAATATAAGGACATATGCATGAAGGGCGAACTGGTCAAAAGCCATCGCAACTTCAATGGAGTGTAAGATTGAGTGCACATGTTGGACCCCTGTTTAGTGTGAACAGAACAGTGGGCATGTACGTGCAGGTGGAAATGTGAAGCAGCTCACTGCGGGGTACAGTATGACCCAGAACTATTCAGGTTCCTCCTCTCTACATGGCCTCATGAATGTGTTTGGTGAGGGGGAGATCTTCTTCTTTCACCTCTTTGTGGAGCTCTCGCTCCTGAAAATTGGTGACCTGTTTGTTTGTGTTGTGGTGAGTATAGACACTTGCAAGGAAGGAAGACGGGTCTTGAGTTTGGTTGTGTGGACTGTTAGTGTAGGGAGGAAAACTTTCCCTATTTCCAATAATACTCTTCTTTCCTGGCCAGTGAATATACTTGAATATAACTTGTGATAACCGCTTTTCCCATGGCTGCCACTTATATTGATTTGCAGAATATGCCTGTAAGAGACTGATGGTGTGTAGCCTGATCTCTTACCCAGCATGACACTAGTCTGAACCCATTTACTGTGAATAGGAGAAATTATCTTTCAACTCTTCTTCCAAATCCCCTTAAGCGATGACAGTAGGGGATTGAGTATCACAACAGGCAACCAAGCGAAGAGCAGGGCCAACATGCGCTTCTATTCTGAACCACCATGGTGCTCGCTCAGGAGGGAGAGATCTTTTTGCAAAATGTTACACACATAGGTTCAACATCCATGTACATTCTTGCTCTATCATGTTTAGTAGCTTTTTTTTTTTTAATTTTATATCATCCAATCTTACCATTTCAAAGAAACAGGCTGCAAAACTACTCACACCTAAGACACTCTAGTTTTCATCTTTTGGGGTTTGGGAATTTCCTCAAAGAGAAATCTCAAGTGTGTATTGTTTGCCCAGCGTATTGTATTGTTTTTTTCTCTTTCAAAAATGACTCTGTTGTTTAAATCTCAGCAGCCTCAAAGCACACACAATAGAATGTAAACGTAACTCTCCAAAGATGTGTGACCGTAGGGATTTTACGTTCAGGCTTTGCTGCACACTGAAATATTAGTGATGGGTTTTTCTTTTGTGGTCACCTCTTAAAATAATGATCCTGCTGTGGTCGATATTTTTGTTTACAGTCTGACACTGATGGATGTATATCTTCACTTTTGATGTGACATGTTGGCCTCCTCTGAGCCTTTACTGATTCAAGTTGTTCTGGAGTCAGTTTGCTTGTTGTTACTTCCCTCTGTTTTTTTTTTTACCGAGTTAAATTACTGAAAGATTGTTGCAACTTTGGGAGAAAATAGATTGTATTCTTCTTCTTAGCAGCTGTTTGAATTCTTTGGATTCAAAGAAGAAGGTAGATGATTGAAAGAGTAACTATTCTCTGATATATGGATAGATTGTGTTGTGATGAGGTGCCTTTCATTACATTTAGTTTTTTCACTTGTATTGTATTGTTGTTTATACTCTGTGTGCTCTTTTCTCTTTTATCAGTGGATCAGTGTGCCTTCACAATTTCCATGTGTGAAATTACACTGGTGTTGTTGATATGGAGCAACATCCCATCTGTGTCCCAATAAAAACAAAACTAAACAATTCAATTTTTTTTCTTCATGATAAAACCATCTTAGGTGTCCCGACATATAAAAATAATTGTGATAGAGAAGTGAAGCGTTTTCAAACAAGTCTTTGTTTGCAGTGATCCTAAGGTGTACAACACAACAAAAAAACACAAACAATAAATATATTAAATTTCAATCACTATTCATACATTTCTATGTAGAACAAACCATGTATTGGTCCAGTGTGTCTCATTTAGAAAGGCTTTATTGGCAGAAGTTGAATTATAGTGTCTAATTGCTTGAAATCAAAAAATCCTTTTGTGTTCATAGCCTTAGAATAAACTTTTTATGTATACTTTGGGCAAGGGGCTTTCTTTATGGAAGCCGCCATCTTGCACTGCCATGGAGTAACCAGTAGAGAGAGAGTTGGCTTTTGGTTTGTGAAGGTTTTTGTTCTCCGTATGTTGCAAGATGTCACTGATTCATACTCACTTGGCCTTTAAAAACCCCGCAGTTAGCTGGTGTAGTGCTGTCGCTATGGTTGCCTGCAGTTTATTATACCCTGTACACTGATTTATAACCATGATCAAACTTTCCCGTGGAGCTGATGGTGCTGGTACACAATTCAACCAACACCTGGCAGCTGAAACATCAGGAAGCTGTTTCATGGTACATGCTTTCTAAATGGTTGCAATTATACATTGGATGTAATGTGGAAAGGAGTGGTGTTTGTAGTTGCTGATGGCTGATGGTGTTGGATGACCATTACACTATATTGTCTAATAACCACCAGTTTGCTCAGTGAACTGCCAAATTGTTTCCTGGGGATGTGTGAAAGCCGGCCACGCCGATCTTGTGAGGCCAGCTGTTGGGTGTGTCCTTCATCAGCCTCCCAACAGGCAGGATGCATAGATCCATTAGTGAAGAGAAGAGACAAACCTAATTGACCAACAGTAGGATATCAGAGTCGCACAGCCGCTCACAGTAGTTTCCATCCTTAACCAGTCATCCAAGCATGCTGCACTGGTGCTGCAGCAATATGGAGTCCTGAGGTAGATTAGGCAGACTGATGCTCTCTATACCTTCCAACCATTAACTGCATGCCAGTGACCTATCTCATCACAGAGACAGGCGGACTACATATCAGGCTCACACTCATTTACTCTGCACCCTTGAGTGATCACAGTCCTCCTGCACTTTAACTCCCTTTACTTTCCAGCCCCTCCGCATTTCAGGTGATTCCTCTGTGGTTTTGTGTTAGTCCAGATCCTCAGTGTCTCGCGTTCAAAGTTCACTTTACTGATAGGAAACCATCCCACCATTCATTACGTAGCTTTTCTGGAGCTTTTGTTTCGGTTAGGGTTGCAGATTTTGTACATTTTCCTTAACTGTTAGTTGAATTAGTTAATTATAGAAACAATTATAGAAATGCACATCTTTTATTGAGTTAAAAAAAAATTAAATTGTGCATTAGATGCACATATGAGTCTACTAAAACAACAAGGTTGTTGCTTGAAAAAGCCTCTTGTGTTATTCTGTTGTTTAGTCTAGTTTAGGCTGCAGAGAAACACTCAGATGTCAGTTTGATACCCAGATATTTACCAGACTATCCTGGAGAAACATGGTGTGTCTGAAATGAGGCTTCAGTTGTGTTTACATCCGTGTGTCATGTTTTCATTCGTGTGGGTTTATTTGTATGTTTGTCTGTCCTTCTGCTAGCAACAGCTTCCTGTCTACAGTCTTTGATGGATCAATCAGATTTTTTGTGTGATGCTAGTTGATCACCCAAGTATGTTACATGGGTGTGTGTTACATCAAAATGTAAAATAAATGAGGTGACAAACAGTCGTGATCCACAAACAGTAGCATCACGATAGTATAACAGCACTCTCCTCTGCCCAAGTCGGGGCCCTATGCCTCTGTGAAGGTGCAGCTCAGGCTGCTTCATCGAGCTTTACTTCCAGCCATTTTGATTTCAGTTCTTGAATTGATGTGTGCCCTCTGCTGGTATACGTTGTAACTACACCATATGTGAGGTCCAAAGAAATAACACTCAGACAAAATGTGTTTTATTAATTTATGGAGCATTCTAAACTGGTTAAACTGTTAATAGCAATCAATGGATCACCAGTTAATCATTTACATCCCTAGTCTCGATCACATGGTCTAAATTTTGTGGCAAACATTTTTTGACGGGTTTAGCTAAAGATTTTTCTTGTATTCACTCATCTTCTACAGCTTTATCCTCCACATGAGGGGCGTGGGGGGCACTGGTACCAATCCTAGCTGACATTGATTTGGACCTATGTGTTGGACTAAACCTTGGGATTTTTTAAAAAAAATGACAATAATGTTTGTTTTTCTGCCAGTTGCGTCTTGCCTATGCTTACTTACACAACCAATGAGACGCCTGGATGCACCCATTATATCAAACAGACCTTGACATTGGTCTCCTCTTTGAAATAAATGGCTTACAGCTCCAGATTGGTGTGAATTTGCCCTCAAGTTGTTTCCATCAGCATGTTGCTGTTTTGCAACTACAGCACCTTCTCGTGGTTTGAAACATTCATCAGAGGCTACAAGGACAACATTCTGAATATCAAATGAAGTGATCAGTGAATCTTAATTCCATGGCGGGGTTTAGGATTCAGTAGAGTTCCTGATGTCATCACTGATTTATGATGCTTCCTCTTTATGCCCTTCATCCCTTTATCCATATTTCCATGACGGCTATTAATAATGAATGGCTGTGCAAATGGCAGACCCCTGCATGTCAGTGAACTGTCCCTTCAGAAACCTAATGTTGACAAATGACTGTGAGCATAAGGCATTTGAACTGACTGTTAACTTCAGAAATATCCTTGTATATGTGTGAGGGTCAGGGAGTTTGTGTGTGTGTGTAAATGTGTCTAGTGTTGAGTAGTGCCATTCACCCATTCACATGCATTCACTCAGACGTTAATACAGCTCATCTATGTGCAGCGTATATTCTATCACACATCTTTCATACCCATGGGGGGTTGCCCGAGGTAAACCATTGTTTTTGAGGACATTTTAGCAGGGCTAAGGGCTTTTTAAGACTGAGTTTGAGGGTTGTGATTAGAATTAGAGGTCTACGGTTAGGCATTTACTTGAAATGGTGAAGGTTAGTGTATGGGCTAAGAAGTGCAGTATGTTATGAATGTCCTCACAGCTATAGAGTGCTGTGTGTGTGTGTGGGCACGTGTTGCGGTCCATAAAACGTTATTGGGGGTTCTGTGAATCGCTATTAACCTTCATTGACCTTCATTAAATTTCAGTCTTGTCATTGTAGTCATTTTTTTCCTGTAAATGCCATCACATATCACACTGCGAATGTCAGATGTTGTAGCTCCCGCGGTTATACTAATGTAAAAAGACATTTGCAGACCGTCTTTCTCACCATTGCGCTCGCTCTCTCTCTCTCTTCTCTCTCTCTCTCTCTCTCTCTCTCTCTCTCTCTCTCTCTCTCTCTCTCTCTCTCTCTCTCTCTCTGTCTCTCACACTCACACACACACACACGGATACACTCAAGTATTCTGTGTGGCATGTTGAGCAGGGTGATAAGAAGAGTCAGCTGCTGCATTATACGAAAGGTCTAATTGGCTGTTTAACTACAGACTTTACTGCACTCATGCTTGTGCAAGCGCACAGCACACACACATACACACACCCACAAGCACACAGAGACTCACTAACGGCACCGTTGGGAAGGTTTTGTCTTTTGTTAAGAAGAGTTAAATATCTCAAACTAAACTGGAGTCATCACACTGTGCTTTTGTGTTAAATGTGATTCCTTGTGCACGTGTGTGCGTGTGTGTGTGTGTGTGAGAGAGAGAGAGAAGAGAAAGTGAGTCTACAGGTTGTTGAACTCCTTAATTACCTTGCCATGGAAAATCATGTTAGCACTGTAAGTGGTAACAGATTAAATGTCAGCATATCTGCATGTATAATCAGCACACGTGTAGTTGCATACGTGTGTCTGTGAGTGTGTGTGTGTTCCAGGCAATACTGGGGACAAAAAGCACGTCCCCATAACATGAAATATTACATTTTAAGATGAATACATCTTCAGGAAATTCATGTCAGTTAATGTAATGTCCTCTGAAGTCATGGAAACCAGACTGTGTGTGTGTGTACTTGTATTTGTTACCTCTTTAAAATGTTTTCTGGCATAAACACTGCCCTTTTCAGGACCATTAGTCCTCATGGAGACCAAAACCTGGCCTTAATGAGGCTCATTTATAAGTTACTGGTCAAGTTTAAGGCTAAGATAAGCATTAACTGGTAAGGTTAAGGTTAAGGACAATGCTTCGTTTAGGCTGTCTAAATAAATGGAAGTCATATTGCTTAGTGTCCTAGGAAGAATAGTTGCACAAACCGGCATGTGTTGGTGAGTGTGTCCGTTGTCTCACATTTCCTATTCTCTTCCTCACTGCTTATTTACTTTAACTGTTATTGTGTGTGTGTATGTAAAGTAGATGATTGTGTGGGTGTTATCTTCATTGTTTTTTCATTCTACTGTTGCTTATTAAACTTGCTTGTGGCCTCCTCCCTCCACAGCTGTATTGTCCATTCCTCCTCCTGTTAATTTTGTCTGCTACTTCTCATTTCTATATTTGTCTCGTTTTGCTCAAATTATGCTTGCTTGGTCATTTATATATAGTATTTTCACTCCCTCCCTCCCTCCCTCCATGTCTCCTTGTTGCCCCCTTGTGTGCTCCCACCATCCAATAAACAGAGATTACATAATCATTGTGGATTACACTTTTAAAATTAGAAATCATAATGCCCAGACAGTTTCTCTCAGCTGACCAATTTTATGTCAAGTATCTTGAATAATGTATGAACAAAACGTTCAAATCGACCAAAAACAACAACAAAACAAATCGCATAACTATGTTGGGAATAAAGATGAATTATTTATGAATGATTTTCGTTTAGTTTTTCTGCTATTTCAATGATTTTTGCCTTGGTGTAGAGGTCAAGCAGAATTTATTCTAATCACAATGTTGGCAGTTTGAATCTCGCTGCCCTAGGAAAAAGGATGTGATGTATGGATGCGCTTGTTAATGGGTGTGAATGGCAAAACCTGTAAAAGATCATTAAGGTGATCTGCTGAAGTTCAAACTCAGAATGAGGAAGAAAGATGATTTTAGTGACTGAAAGGATTTTCACTCACATCCATCTGAGTTTATAAATAAAGGTCGGAAAAAGAGAAAAAGTTCTCTGCCTTGTTGATGTCAGAGGTCAGAGCAGAATGGCCAGGATAGAACGGCAATAGTAACACAAATAACCACTTATTACGTCCAAGGTATGCAGAAGTCCATTTGTGAATCACAACATAGTGACTTTTGAAGCAGAAGGGCTACAGAAGCACAAGACCCACCTACCACTTTATTAGGTGTCCCGTGTACCTAATACAGTGGCTGAAACGTGTATATTAACATACGCTTGTGAAGAATGTAGCATGAGTTTTTTCAGTATTCATTTTAACTTTTTAATTGAGCAGTGTACAAAAGAAATGTGGAATAAGTGTGATTTTACTTAAGTTAGCTTTTTTCATTAAAACAATGTGTGTAAAACTGTATCTGTACGATATATCCAAACTAAACTAAGTCCAAACTCTTTCATATAATGAAACTTTCGCATCCTGTCAAACAAATTCTTTACATACCAGCCAATACCGCCATCACTCTTCTTGTCCATCAAGTTTGTAGAAGCTACAGAGCCTCATTTCCCTCCTCTCACTGTTGTTGAGCTTTTTTCTTATACTGTACTTTTCTTTGTATCATGAGCGGTTAAATGTTTTTGTCGCTCTTTCATTTTCCCGTAAATTGGATTTTTGTCCTGACTGAGCAGCTTTAGCTTTTGGAGAATATCATCATCCACACGCTTACTCATGTGTACATGTTAGTTTGTGGATACAGAGGAGATGGTGTAATTCTTTGTTTGAGATTTTGTTTGAGACATTTAAACCTCTGTTTTGTGTGTCTTTGCTTTATTTGTGTCTATGAGAGTGAGATATCATATACTCATGCACACTGTCATGGCTCTCTTATCTGCAGCGTCAGACAGGAACTGAACCAACACCGGACCGGAAGCCTTATCACTCCAAGCGCCACCACACTGTTTACTTAGCAAGCAGGCACACACACCTTTGCTTTCCTCTCTGGTTTATCCGTAATGAAAGTAAATGTTGCATGTACTGTACGATGTATGTGTGCAAGCACCTACTGTGTGTGCATTGTCCGCTGATTTCAATAGTGCAGTATTTAATGCATGCAGTTGGTTTCAGGAAAGATCTACTGTGAAGACACAACTGCAGCTTTTTAGCAAGATTGTATTTGTATAAATACTTTCATAATTGTCTGTGTGATTAATGGCTTTGTATAATGTATGTAAAGACAATGATAGAGAGCCAGTAACTGCAGAGATAGACAGGTGGCTTTCCCTTCACTAAATGTGAAATAATATCATATAAAATGCACAGGTGGAAAGTAATGAATTACATTTTTCTTGCGTTATTGTAATTTAGTAGTTTTTTTGTGTACTTCGCTACATTTCGCTACATACATGTTTTGTTGTACTTCGCTACATTTCAAATCACATCTGTTATAAAGTAAAAAAAGAAAATAAAAAAAATTTAAAAAATTAAAATAAGTTAAAGTAAATAAATCATGCACCAGAAACTTTGGCAGTGAATGATGGGGACAGGTGAATGAATGAAGAGGACAGGTAAATGATGGGGACAGGTGAATGAATGAATAAGACATGATGAGGACAGGTGAATGATGTGGACAGGTGAATGAATGAAGAGGCCATGATGAGGACAGGTGAATGAAGAGGACAGGTGAATGATGGGGACAATGAATGAATGAAGAGGACAGGTGAATGAATGAGGAGAACAGGTGAATGAGGAGGACATGATGAGGACAGGTGAATTGGTGATATGAAAATAGTGGTACTTTTACTTGAGTTGAATATTTCAGTACTCTTTCCACCTCTGACAAAATGGCACAAACCCTTTACAATATTGAGAGCAGTGTTTCCTTTTGAATGTTGTCAGTGCTTATGTTGGTTGTTAAGGGAGAAAGAGAAGTTCTGGAGTAAGTTGGGTGGAGTGGTAGAGAGTGTTCCCAGGGGAGAGAGAGTGGTGATTACAGTCCATTGGAACTTCGTTGCACATGTTGGTGAAGGGAACAGAGGTGATGAGGAGGTGTTGGGTTGATATGGAGCCACGGAGAGAAAAATGGAAGGACACAGATGGTCATGGGTTTTGCAAAAAGGATGGGAAATGGCTGTGGTGAATTTGTATTTCAGGAAAACGGAGGAGCACAGGGTGACCTATAAGAGTGGAGGAACACTCACAGGTAGATTAGATACTATGCAGAAGATGCAATCTGAAGGAGATCAGAGACTACAAGGTGATGCTCGGGGAGAACGTGGCCAGCCAGTATGTAAGATGCAGCGGAAAAGGCTTATAATGAGTTGTATGAGAGGCTGGACACTAAGAAGGGAGAGAAGGATTTGTATTGATTGGCTAAACAGAGAGACAGAGCTGGAAAAGATGTGCAGCAGGTTAGAGTGATGAAGGACAGAGAGGCATAACGTTGATCAGCCACACATGACGATGTGGGAAAGAATTATTGATGCTCAATTAAGGGAAGAAGTGAAGATCAGTGAGCATAGGTTCATGCAAAGAAAGAGTACCATAGATGTGATTTTTGCTTTGATGGAGAAGTATAGAGAAGGTCAGGCAGGAGTTACACTGTGTCTTTCTGGATCGTGAGTGAGGGTATCGAGAGAGGAAATCTGGTATTATATGAATGAAGAGGTCAGGAGTGGCAGTGAAGTGTGTGAGGGTGTTTGCAGAGGATATTGTATATATTTTTATTGATGATATCTGTCGTGAAAGGAGGGGACAGGTAGACCAGAGCCTGGAGAGGTGAAGGTTTGCACCAGAGAGAAGAGCATCGAAGGTTAGTAGAAGCAAGACAGAATACCTGTGGGAATGACAGTGAGACAGGTGGTACAGTGAAGGAGTAGAGGTAGCAAAAGTAAATGAGTTTAAACACTGGGGTCAGGGTTGGAGTGGAGAGATGAGTGTCAGGGGTGATGTGTGGCAGACGGATGTGGATGAACAGTTTGGAGATAACGTCAGAGAATCATGGTTGAGATGGTTTGGTCACATGTAGAGGACAAACAGTCATGTTATTGGTCAAAGGATGTTGAAGATGGAAGGAAAGAGGAATACCACAGAGAAGGATCAGGGATGTTGGGAAGGAGGACATGAGGACAGTTGGTTTAACAGAGAAGAAATAAGATTATGAGCAGTGTGGGTCACTGCCCACTCGTGGGCTTTGGAAGTATTGCAAGTTTGCACAATCTGGGCTTTAAAAATGATCCCATTTACTCAATTCATCAAAACATGTACTCTTCGTCCTGGGGATAAAAATATAAATTAAATATGCTGTCAGATAAGATTTTTGTTTACAGTTTACTTATATACATATTTATTTGTTAACACAACATAGGGGTTCTTAGTTGCGGCCTAACCGTGCTAGGGATGGTTGTGCACTATGTCCACACATTCTGACTGCTGAATGGTCTGCAGCCTGTGTGTGTGTGTGTGTGTGTGTGTGTGTGAGTGTGTGAGTGTGTGAGTGTGGAACACGCTGTACAGTTTCCACTCTGTCCATGCGGCACATTCAACTCATCGACTGAGCTAACGTAACCTGTCATGCACGTATTCACTTATTACTCAACAAAGGCCCACAGCCATAACTTCTGGTTCATGAAGCTCTCACGCAAAATTGGTTGTAACGTTATCGATGCCACTGTTGCACGCTGTTCTCTCGCCTATCAATATGTGTCAGCGAGTGATAGTATCCTTTGGGTCGTATGTTTTTGTGATCGAGATTTTGAGAACACAGTATACTGCTCTTCCTGCGGTTGCTTTGTTATCTCGGATACAAATTGTTTGGTCATTAAGAGTTACTGTGTAATTATGTTGATTCACAGATGAGCTGCAGAATGAGACAGATGGGGGAGCATTAAGTTTCCACGGGGGGGACATATTAAGTATTAAAGATATGTTTACAAAGTGCCTGCAGTTCAATGAAGAATAGTCTGGCTGCTGTTCAGTATAGTTGGCTGCCAGTGGCTGATTAAGTGTCTCAGGTCCAAGATGTTTCATTTGCAAAAATCATACTGTGTGTGCAGTGATACTGTGATTCAATAACGGAGAATATACATTACTACTAATGAAATGAATAATGTTGTCAAAAAAACACATGGACATTTTCAGATTTGTGCAACATGCAAGTGCATATAGAAGAAATGTGTCACAGCTGTCAGAGGTGCAAAGAGGACACAGTACTCCAGTTTCACAGATTCCTGAAATTCAAACATTCACAGTCATTTAAAGTGAATCAATGTAGAATTTCAAGCTTCAATTTATGACTGGTGATGATACATCAACTTAGCACAGGGTAAATGTCACCTCTTTCAGAGCCTGGGCAGGTGAATTGACACAATGTAATGTTCTGGTTTTCGGAAAACAAAAAGAACTACAACGTATCAACATAAAACTACTCACTTCCTGCAATTTGGGAATGTCGCCAGGTGATTGAAACAAGACATCGTGTGGAGCTGATAGGCTTAGTTTTTTTAGTTTTTATGTGTTTATATTTGCAAGTTAAACACACGCAATAAAAGCTGACACTACTGAAATCACATTTCTTCCTCATTCTGATGTACCATTTGAACTTTAGCAGGTTGTCTCTAACATGTCTTTATGCCTAAAGGCATTGAGTTGCTACCATATTGTGGCTTGACATAATATTTGTTTTGCTATCAAGCAATTCAATTGTATCTAATAAAGTGGCTGTGTGTATATCTGGGCTCCACTGACCCTTGGTGAAAAGGGAAACTTTGAATCTCACCATTGACCTTAAAAATCTACCTTCTATAGCAGTACATATGCAGATGTTGTTTTTTTTATCGCAACTATGACAACAGAGGTCAGCATTAAGGCTACTAATCTTGGAATAATTCATTAACCATATTTGAATACTGTGTGTTTTCCTTTCTTCCCATTTTGCCAACATGGTCTGAATACAGCACGAAAGGCTGCACACATGGGATGTTGACGGTTTTGTTGAACCTGTTAGAGATGAACCATTTGTTTACTTGCTTGAACTTGAAATACATTAAAATGTTTTAGTCATTTCTAGAGTGGACATTGTTTCTGAACATTGTTTAAAAGACCCTGATGTTGAAACATTATATTATTATAATACATATTCACTCTGTTGCTTTCAAAGATTCCACTGCTCTCACACACACATAATATGTATGTGTGTCCATTCATGCAGAGCTAAATTTTGGGCCTCGACCAGCTTCACCTCCGCCCCAGAGGAAGACATGAGTGGCCTCTTGGCTTTAATTCCAAAACGAGGTCATTAATAATATGCTGATCTATTGATGACAGTGATAATTCATCCTTATTTGGAAATGTCTGTCCAGAGAAGAGTCGAGACTGAATTTAAAGCCAAAGTGTTGCACTAATCTAACCGTAATTTGGGTTTGAACGTCTCCCCATATTTATGTGAGTTCAAGCACATAAAGGAGTGTGTCAAGGTTGCCACTCGATGTTTGCTGATGAGCTTTCACTTATTGCACAGTCTGAATTGATGTAAGTCGCTCTGGATAAGAATGTCAGCTCAATAATTAAGCAGCAAGTGTACATACGGTAGTTAGGTTGGTGAGGGGATTAAGAGTGGGGAGTGAGAGGAGAGGGAGAGCACAGACAGCCAAGCAGAGGGAGAAGAAAGATAAACAAGGAAAAAACACAGAGAAAGAATTTGCCTGACAGGAACATACACACGTAACACAGTGAATCCACAAACAGACACTTATTTCAGAACTGATTTCCACTCAGCTGAGCTCAGAGCAAAGTGACAGTTAAATCATTTGTACCCGTCACCCTCTCTCTGCATCCTCTTCAAGTTTCCCCTTCTAGATAGAAAATGATTGAAAACACAATCTGTGCACAGATTTAGTCCAAAAACTCATGTTTTTAAGTTAATATTTAGCCTAAAAGTTGTGTTTTTACTGAGATAAATTAATTGAACCCTCATTATCAACCTGTGTCACAAACTTAAAGGTGACATCGAATGCTTGTATCGCACATATATGTTAGTTATGGAGGTCTACTTACATATATTAACTTGTTTTCATGGTCAAAAACCTCCTTGTCGCTGCAAACGAGCCGATCAAAATATCTCCTCACTGACGCTCTCGTCAGCCGCGCTGTTTCAGACCAAAATCACACCCCCAGAACGTGGACTGTGTTGTGATTGGCCAGCCAACGAGAGCTTTCCCACTGTCCTGTGATTGGCCAGGTACCTGGAAGTGACGTAATTGGATGCTCTGCATCTCAGCAGCTACAACGAGAGTAGTTCTTCTTCTTCTGCGGTTGAATGTACGCAACCGGATGTGCCCGGACTAGTGCCTGCACCAGGCGGCGCTACGGTGGTGAGAGGAGTGGTGAGGGGGATCCGCTTCGCAGAGCCCAGGAAAACAATAAAACCCTATTTTCTCAGCAGTGGCTGAACTGTTTGTTCTGAGACTTTAGGGTTTCAACGAGGTAATGACGCAGATACACACACATACGCAGCGTTAATTGGAGCTTCCGGTCTATGTCGCCTTTAAACATGGGAAAAAGGGGAAGAAATGTGTGCGTGTGTGTGTGTGAGATTAACCTCCCTTTTCCATTTCTTTAAGTTTATCACTGAGCACAACATACCAGATAAGCAGAGTGTTTACTTCTTGTAAGTTTAAGGAGCTTGTGAAGTTGATTGAAGCTGATTGAAAGTCGTTCCTCCTGTGGCTATAGTCCTGAACCTTCTTCTGCAGCCATCACTAACACAGCTGTTGGCAGCGATACTGTCACAGCCTCAATTCTTACTAAGTAGGAAGGCTGATCTTTTGTTTTGGAGGAATTGATGGGGGTGGAGTGGCTCAGTGGTTAAGACTGGTACCCTGTATGCGAAAGACATCATGGTCGCAAGTTCGATCCCACCCCTGACTGATTGTACTCAATTCCATTGTAAGTCGCTTTGGGTAAAAGCGTCTGCTAAATGACATGTAATGTAATGATGGACGTGAGGACGTTTGAATGTTTGAGTGAAATATGGTGGAAAATGTGTCATACATGCAGAGACAGACCTATTAATGTGAAACTTTGGCAGATAGGTAGACCTGCTTTTGTGTTCGGAAAACTTGAACATTTCTGCTTCAAAGTGTCATGTTGACTCTGCTACTTCCGAAAAAAAAAATGTCAAAAAAATCCCACCAGACTGATGTTCAATAAACGGCTGCGACAACTTCTGTTATTGGGAAGAGGAAATGAAATAGGCAAATTAAACTTGATGGTCTTTGTAAAGCTTCCGTGCGTGAGTAGCTTTCTTTTGATCACCTGGGTCTCTTTTTACGCCTCTTTTCATGCTTCTCTCTCAAGTTTTCTCCAGAGTTTTCTTTCTCTGTAGACTCGTCTGTCAGTTCTCCTGTGGGGGAGCAAAGGTTTGTATTCATCTCATCACTCTGGTCCAAAATCAAAGACAAGACAAGCTCACCTGAGGGTAGTAGACGGGAAACAACTCAAACTGTTTCAGCGCAAATACACTTTATACACCGAAGTGTGATTCATCTTAGGAAATATTATATAATGTTATATTTTAAGTGTGACATGATCTTCAAAATTGCTTCTTCAGTAGATAGCATTTAGTTGTCTATGAATAATTCTTTATAAATTAAAGACTATATGAGTTTTATGCAAGTTTCTCTGCCATATTAGAAATTGTAGCTGCAAAATTTCATGAAAGCATTAATTTCATACATATTTGCATGTTTTATTTTGAAAAATGCAAGAATAGACCGATATTTTTGAACAGCCTTATTCGGAATAGTATTCTGCACATTATATATATCACTCACTGTGTAGTCTTGATTTGCTTTGAAGAATCTGTTATTTGTAGATTATTTCTGTGCATCTTCCACCTTTCTAGCTGTTGAAAATCATTGAAGCACTTGGAGGAAGGGAAAACTGAGTTTAGTGAGAGAACTGGTGCAATGTGAAAAAGTTAGAAGAGCATTGAGTTTTGAATTTAATGCAGAGAAACGGAGGGATGACGTGAAGAGAGGGGAATGAAGAAGATGCAGGGCAGGTAAAGGGGGAGGAAGAGGGAGAATATGAAACAGGAGCCAGTGGGGGGTGGGTAAAGGGAGAATTGGGAAGAGAATGAGGTCTGTTGTTACCAGAAGGAAAAGAGGCGGTTGTTATGACCATGTTACCATGGCGACAGCAGGTTTCTAGCTCTGCTTTTCTCTGCTTGATCACTGACTGTGATAAAGATGAATACACATGCATGTGTGTGTGCGCTCATATTTGTCACCTATTAAGGACCTTTTCTGTAATCCTCATGGAGACCAAAAACCTGGTCTTAATGAGGCAGAACCTAATTCCTTAAAAGTTTAGGGCTAAGATAAAAATTATAGTAAGGTTTGATTAGACATTTACTGGTATTGATTAAGGTTCAGGATAACGCTTTGTGTAGGCTGACCAAATGAATGGAAGTCAGTGTCTTTACAAGAACAGCTGAGCAAATGTGTGTATGTGTGTGTGTGTGTTCATGGGTGGGTTGTTTTGTGTATTTTTTCTGTGCTCATATCATTGCGCATATGTGAAGCATATATGGGTACAGAGAGATGCAAAGGCTGACCTTTGTGCCATATTGATGTGTGTTGTGAAGTGATATTGTTTGCATCAGTGCATCCTCAGTGTGTGTGTGTGTGTGTGTGTGTGTGCGCGCGCTCAGCTCAGTGTATTCATCCTGTCATTCTAAATATATGTTTACCGGGCTGATAATGGCAATGCTGCCCATGTGGGCGGAGACGCTGTGTGGCTGCATGTAGACCTGCATGCTTGGATATATTTGCATATTTATGTGTGACTTTGGTTACTCTGCTGTGTGTGTGTGTGTGTGTGTGTGTGTGGGTGTTTGTGCATGCATGTGCATGCGTATGTGCTTTTATGTGTGTGTGTGTAATTAAGCAGAGTGGTGTTAGGAAAACAGGTGGTGGGACTGAGACAAGGAGGTACTGGTGAGGGTTGCAACAGTTAGAACAAATCAATTTCTAACAATCCCATCAACAACAGAAAATAGAATCTGCTCTTGTTACATCTTTAAGGGGGACGGAGAGAGCGAGAGAGCGAGAGAAAGTGGCAAAACGACAGGTTCACATAATTGGAGAGAAAATGATTTCTGATTTCCTCTGCAGTGGTGAGGAGATTAAAAAGACAGCACGACCGCCTCGATGGCATGACTGACACACATGCACTCACACACTCACGCACACACACACACTTAGTCTGTACTACGTCGAGTGCTGTGAGCGTGAACTAGCTTCAGGAATCATGAGATAAAGTGTTTTAATTGTGGAGCGAAATCACTTCCTTTATCCTTTAATCTCTCTGTTCAGAGAGTCTGGCTTCTGTTAATCGTCTTGTTGCCAGCTGCGATGTAATCTAGTCAAATTGTGGGTAAGGAGTGATATGACGTTAAACCAGGAGATCCAATAGAAAAATGTTTAACCGTGTAAGAAATGGATTTAACATCTGCAGTTTGTAAGACTCACTGCAGGATCGCTCCATGGCAATTTTGAGGACCCTCTCATCAGTGTGATTATTTCTTCAAAGACATTTGTCTTTGTGTTTATCTATTAACCCTTAGTGCTCACATGGCACAGATCTGTGCTGCAGGTGCACCCTTAGTAAATTGCCGCAGGAATAATGCACAACTCCTTATTTGGACATCCTGGGGGGGTGTTTTTATTGGTCACATCTTCAGGCTTTACAAAATGTGCTTTTTTGTCTTTTTATTTTTATTAATCCCCTTAGGGAAAGTATTCCTCTGCATTTGACCCATCCTAGAATTAGGAGCAGTGGGCTGCCACACTGAGTAGCGCCCGGGGAGCATTGGGGGTTGGGTACCCCAGCCCTTTTTGGCCAGGTGGGGATTTGAACCGGTGACCCTCCGGTTACAAGTCAAGTTCCCCATTCCACTGTCTTCTTATGTGTTGTTGAGTCAAAGTTATGATTCATTTTAAATCGCAGTGGCAATAATTGTGCAGAGGTCACAAAATGGACCGTTTTTCTCTCGTTTTTGCTCAGGTGTGATTCATATAGTTGATGAAAATGAAAAAAAAGATTTCTGCAAATGTGTGTATACTGTGCCCGAGCATACATGCACACGTGTGTTCACACGTACACTGAAAATCTTTTTTTCACGCTTGAGTGCTTGCATGTCACAGTCAGTTGGAGTTACCTGGGAGAAAATGCCACTGACATGAAGAGACCGTAATATGAACAAAGAGATGGCGGAATAAAGGAAGAAAAATAAAAAGAAGAAAGAAAGACAAACCGTGTGAGCTTCCAGCATCTGCTCACACTTGGTTCTGTGGCCTCTCAATGGATTAGATATCCTGCTTTCTTGTTTTGTCTTTCTTTTCCTTATTTATCCTGTGTTTTTTGGGCACAGACGTGATGTTTAATTCTTACCCTCTTTAAACCAAGTGCTTCCCTTTGAAATGGAAACAATTCACTCATTGGTATTCCTTATAGAGAGAGAGAGTGTATGTGTTTGTGTGTGGGGGGGGAGAAAGCGAGAGAGAGAGAGAGAGAGAGAGAGAGCACGTGTACGACTTTGAAGGTTGTGTTTGGGGGGTGGGGGTGATGTCATAATTGATGCAGGGCATTGAGATGAAGTCAGTGCTGAAGGCTGCTCCATGATTACTATACCCTGGAGAGATATTGTCAAGAAAATTCCAAAAACGGCTTCAATTTTGGTATTCGTTTTTCATAAAGCTGAGGGGAGTGCTGCAGTCGTACCTGACAACAATCCAAATGAGTATAAGAGCAATCATTTCCTCTGGCATGTTCATGTGCAGTGGTAATATTCTTTAATGACAACCTATCAGTGTTACACAATTATTGTCTCGAGCTATTTTGTGTAAATGACACGCACGCGTTCCTTTTTTTTTGTGTCTTTTTACATATTCAGACTCTCAGTCACAAGAATTATTTTGCGACTCAGACCTGGGAGTTGGAGCCGTTCCAACTACTCAGTATGCTGAGTGTTGTTTAAGTATTTGTACACTTGGGGGCACTCTGACAGCAGCACTGATTTGTTTGACATTGCAAACTCTTAACAAGAACACAGAGAAAAATGGAGTTGATCGAAGGAGAAGAGGATAACAGTCGACAGGGAAAAAAGAAGGTGATAAATGATTGCAGGAAAGGAAGGAAGGGAGGGAGGAAGGAAGAGGGAAGGTGAGAAAAAGAGAGGAAAGAGGGGGGGAAGAAGGCCAGAGATGAGCAGGGTCACATGTGTGTGACTGAGTTCTGTTTATTTAGGTGTGGATGTATGTCAAGGGTTGGTGTGAGAGTGTGTGTGCATTTTTCATGTTCATGTTATGGCTGAGTGCATATGTCAAGTGTGTGTGTGTGTGTGTGTGTGTGTGTTAATGTGCCTAATTGCCAGTGTGCATTCAGACTGTGAGTCAGGGTGTTGACCTGTTGAATGCGTTTGCGTCAAAGCTTCACAGGAGTTCCATATCTGTCCTGCTCAAATGAATGAACTAGCCGCCCATGAGCGAGGCTCACATTTCACTGCTGTATCTCCTCTCTGTAATATTTGATCATGTAATTCATTGAAGATGAGAGTTGATCAGAGTTGTATGTAAGGCCAACAATTTTGAGTCCTCAGATTTGTCAGCTTCTTGATATTAAATATTTTCCATTAAGGCTCCACATAGCAAAGAAGTAAAACAAGACATTTAAGAACATCATTATTTTAAAGTTTGGGAAACACTGATTCACATTTGACATTTTATGGACCAAACAACTAATCGATGGATTGAGAAAATAATCAACGGATCAATCGATTATTAAAATAGTCATTAGTTGCAGCCCGATATGATTATTTTTTACAATTCATTAGTCTGCTAATTATTGTCCTCAAATTATTTGGTTGATAAAATGCCAGTGTCAGTCACACACCAAAACACAAGATGGTGTCCCCGTTTTCTGCCTCTCTTGGCCTTTTGGGACAAAAAAGTGACAATGAAATATGAAACATAGCATACATGAATGATCAAAGCAATTAGTTAATGAATTAATGAATTAGTCTATCACTAAGCTCTTAATAAAATCGTTCAGAGATTGGATTTCAGGAAACAAATACAGAGAAATAATAAAAAGCAGGTGGTGCAGTGAAGAGACTTCACAGGTAAGGCTGAACAATTCATCGACATTAAACAAATTAAAAATCGCAATATGGAACTTCATTAGTGTGGATGTAGCACGAGACACTACTCACCTCTACAACTCCAAACACAAAGAGTTCCATCTGTTAAGCTGCACTAAACATTTACGTGCTTGTATCCTACACTCAAACAGCACCATAGTTTCTGTCTCTACTCGCTCTCCCCTCTCTCTTTGCAGTAAATCACCTTGTTTCAATATTATGTAAAAGAGGTATGTGATATTATTACGCTTTCACACTTGACTAATGATCTCATTAAGCTGTGAAACAGATCTGACCTGATGCTCTGTCAGAAATGCCAGTTTCTTCTGACTCTAACGCCAGCGCACCTTCCCCCAATCCACTTCCCTTTACCTCTAAGAACTCGCCTCCCAGTGCCGATCCTCCACGACCTCCAGTCGCAAACCTGTAGCATGCTGCTGGAGATGTAAAGACTGCTAAAACTGTTGTATCCTGTGGCTGACGCTTCCCGCTGGTATCCGACCAGTGTTTATCTGCACAGCATAGGCTTGAAACGTGGCTGCACAGCACATGACGCAGGTCCTCTGTTGTTCAGACAGGCACCATGTACAGTATGCTGTGTAGTACCTGCTTAGGAGCTCCTGCTATATTTTATGTTGGATTTACTTCAAAACTAATACTCGGCTGTACTCCAGAAGGACTCTTCAAGAAACTGCTCATTATCTGGTCGCGTAAATATTTCACAAAATAAAAGCCATGTTGATAAAGAAGATGAATGGACGCAGGGAACCAACAAGCTAGATTTTAAGTTGAAGCAGGACGGGGTTACAGGACGCGTTGTGTTTGGTCATAATCAGGATTTATGGGAAAACTGAGAGGTCTGTTCTCAAGAAGAGCAGCGCAGCTCACTGCATATAAGCAGTGCATATGTTTGCGTTGACAGTTTTTGTAATGTATTCATTTGCAAGGCACAGTGCATTTTGATGAATGTATATTACATATGTTGTCCTTTGCAGGTCAGACAAAAACAACAAATAAGAAAAATGACGCACCATCAAGCGATGCATGAAGGAGAATCCGCAGGGCAACAAATAAATATGAAAACATGCAGCATTAAATGTGACACATATTGGCATAAAATTAATAATCACAGATCTGGTTCCTCTTTAGCCATCGCTTGAGATGGGTTTTTAAATGTACATTATCTTATTACGGCTGGAATGTTATTCCAAATCTCCACTAATACACATAATTGTCCCTTAATGGTCTGTTTCACGCCATTTTTGTTGGTAAAAAGGCTCCAACATATGTTTTTAAATTCAAATTCTAATATTAAATTGTTGTTTTATAAACATCACTCGTTCTGAACATTTCACCTTCAAGTTTTCTTAAACGTTAGTGTGCATGGCTCAGATTAGTGAGGTTGCGTGCATATTGTAATTGTGATTTGTCCTCCTAAAATTACACTTGTCTTTCATAACTCTGATCCATCCTCTGCACCAAAAGCTGTGAGTGCTTTTTGAGAGGACAAGTGTGCGCGCGCGGCTGAGTGCGTGTGCATGTCAGGGTCAGTGCATTCACTGCTTCATTACAGAGAGGAAATTGTGGGTATAAATTGTTTTGTGATTTTTGCACCTTGGTAAGATTGGGGTGCCATAGCAACAAATCTGAGTCAGTGTTGTTATTTCATGCACACACAAACACGCACACATGCTGTCGTGGTCATTACCACTTGTCGCACACTGAGCCTGTACAAAACTGCTGCACAGCAGATAGTCCTGTGTCTGCATTGTGATTTGGTTAAATAGAGGAACCAATTAGATAAGAGAAATGAAGAGATAAAGCAAAAAAAAAGTTTTGGTTTTTTTACGCAAATGGTGAATTTGCTTAAAAAACACACAAACACACACAGCACACAGGGTGGAGGTGTGACACTGCTGGACTCTGTCGCCCACTCCTCATTAGTTTTGTGCGAAGAAAGTAAAAGAAAGGAAAAAAGGAGGGTGGTAGAGAAGGTGTGGTTGGTTTGCTGCAGTGTTCTGCTGTCTACTTTTTTTTTCCAAACTGCCCCTGCATGACTTCTCTCCATCATTTTTTTTGTGTTGCTGTTTTTCTACAGCAGCTGTTGTTGCTTCTGCAGTATTTCCCCTTTCTCCAATGCCATTCTTGTGCTTTTGCTCTCTCCCTCTTGAGTCTGCTCTCTTTCTTCTCTGTTTCTCAGTCTTCTAACCTTGCTCAAACTTCTACTTCTCTCGCTGCTGGAGATTTGCCACAGCTCTTCCCTCACTTTCCATTTGATGTGTGTTTTGTTGTCTTTAGCTCACACTCAGTGCACATGTGTTTATGTGACCGCAACAGTTTTATAGCTGTGCCACCTTTGAGCTTTTAACACGTATGTACTTGTCACTTATATTAGTATCGACCACACTGACGATGACTGACAGGGTCAGGTTCCTCCCCTTTAACATTGAACTTACCATTGGCACGTTTACTGCCTTGCTTCCAACTCTCTGTCTCCTTCTTCATCTCACTATCGCTCTTTCACTTCCCTGTCCCCTGGATTTTATCACTAACCCCTCACACTGCCCACTGTTCCCACTCACCTCTGACACGAACGCTAACATCCAAATACTAAAGGAAGGAAACGTGTGCATGTGTGCGTGCGCCTGTGTGTGTGTCTGAACATTGTTGAGCAGCACATCAGGAAGGAAGCAGCAAACAGGAGACAGGAGACGAGCTCTCCTTTGCACATGCACTCAGACACACAATGTAAAAAGTTAATTTATGTCTATAGGTGGTTTGTAGGATGTAGAAATAAACTCTGAAACTCAAATAGGTCAGCTCCTCCCTACACTCCTTAGCTTAAATAAGGAGTGTAAGATAGATCCCCACTTTGACAAATACTGTTATGTGCAAGAACGTCCTTGCAAGTTGTAACTATATGTCATTGTGAGTAATTTATGAATATATTAACAACTTTATTAGTATGACCACGGTTTAGGGTGCCAGGGTGTGAAAAGAAAGCTTCCTTGTAATTTATCTTTATCCACTGCACTGCACACATGCTGTATTTATTAACACCTCACTAACAATAGAGACAACACAGTAGATTTAGTATAAAAATGTCTTTATTAATGACTGGTTAGCATTTATAACAGTAGATGTGATTGCTCAGTAGACAGCAAGAAACCCATTTAGTAATTTAATTTGCGAAAGGTCTAGTATTGCCATCATCCATTAAGAGTGCAGTCGTATGTGTTAATAAATCCAGATGCTCTGCTACCCAACCCAGTGGACCATTGAAGGAGTCCTTTGAAATAAAGTGATTACTCCAAAAGTTGCAAGTGTGACACTGGAGATGAAGCAGCCAAAAAGATTTGTTTCAGCCAGGTGTCTTTTATTTGCAGATCTATGTAGAATTGTGAAATTAATCAACCAGTAATGCCAGTGGTCAGTAAAGTGTATAAATGATTGATTAGAGCAAGTTCAACACAAACATAAAACAGTATGGACTCATAAAGCTGGAATCATATTCTCTGTGTCCGTGAGAACCTGAAAGGGAAACCGCGCTGGTGCTCGATGGCGTGAAAATGCTTTTACTGGTGCGCTCTTGTTTTGGTCAAAAAAAGAGAATGATAAGTGTGGACACTTGCTTGAGTTCCTGCAGTAACATACCTATGCAACCCTTCACTCAAAGAATACAAGGCCATACAAATAAGGTAAACTCATCGTGAGAAATCACTAATGATCATCATCATCATCATCATCATCATCATCATCATCATCATCATCATCATGTCCTGGCGTTGTCCACTTTGATCGTGGGTCCACCTGCTGCTGGCCACCACTGCAACCTCCAGCTTTCTAGATCAGAGTCTAACAGGCTCCAAAGTCATAAATGTTATTCAAGGTCTCACTGTTGGATGTGGGTTTCCTGCATTGCACACCCTGTTTTGCTTGGCTGGTGCTTCTTGGCAGATCCTGGGAGCTTCTAAAGAGCAGATCCATCAGTGCCACATGTAATTGCATTTCTATTTGCTTCATTAAAATGTTAAACCATGACAAAAATCCTTCTGATTCAACTAACTTGTGGAACTCATTGAATCGAACCATCAGGCTGCTGCTCTCGTTCACAACATCAGGTGCGTTAAGGTTGTTGCACAGCTTGGACAGCGAAGACACTGACTGAGAATGAATTGAAGTGGAGAGTCGCACTTCCGGCAGTGAACTTCTTCAGTGGAGTGCTAAGCCTCAAAAGCAGTCAGTGATTCAAAACGGTATATCAAAGGCAACGCTTCCTTATTTAGCAGTCAGGACAAAAATATTCACATTTCACCTTAAGTACTCTGACGAAAGGTTTGCTCTGAAATGCGTAAGGATTGCTGTTTTTGATGCGAGCCACTGAAGAGCTTCAGTGAAATGTGAATATATTTGTCCTGATTTTTGTAGAATAGAATAAAAAGAAGTTCCCAGGCAACATCATGCTTAGTAAATATAAGATATATACGTGTATATATATATACATATACATATATAGTATATATATGTGTATATATGTATGTGTACATATGTATATATACATACAGTATATATGTATATATGTATATATATGTGTATATATATATATGTGTACATATATATATATATATATATGTGTATATATATATATGTGTACATATATATATATATATATATATATATATATATATATATATATATATATATACATACATACATACATATATATATACTGTATATATGTCTCCATGTGGCCCTCCAGGGTGTACCCCACCTTTCACCCTATGTCAGCTGGGATTGGCACCAGCGCCCCCCTGTGACCCTCATGTGGAGGATAAAGTGGTGGAAGATGAATGGATGGATGGACATATACACGTCTGATGATGTCCTCATTAGGTTGAGCCCCCACACAGTCCAGTGTCAGTGCTGTTCCTAAACAGAGCTCAGTCAAGCCGTGACAGTGTGATCAAAGAACAGCGCCACATGAGCACGTGTCAATGTTGCTGCAGGGCTCGTTCCCTTTTTGTCAGGCCTCATGTCCAAAAACATTTTTTATCATCACTACTTCACATGCTCATCACACATCCACTTTACATTTTGTTCACTGAACCTTTCAGTGTTTTAAACACCACAACCACTTAGAAGGTAAATGGACCATTTTGAATAGCCTCAGTTTTCAGCAGCAGTGTTAGCAGTGAGTCAATAATCAGGTCCAGAGTAGAGTCTTCTTTAGGTGTCACCACAGCGGATCACCTGCCTCCATCTTGCCGTATCCCTTGTTTTTGGCCATCAGTAGCACAGTTTCCATTGGCACCCTGTTGGTCAATAGCACCAATAATATAAAATATTGCTCTCATAACTGAAGCAGAGGCAGACAAATACTAATGATCGATTGGCTCAGTGTCCAGACACACATGCATTTTAGAGGAGTGCTTTTGTGTTGCTTAGCTGGTGGAATTTTACTCCTCTTTTTCCATTTTTCTCACCCTCTTATCTGCTCATTCTCCCATCTTGATGCTGCTGAGATGGACTATAGTTAGCAGACTGTGTTGGTATGGAAACTGGCTGATAAACTCTTCAGGTTGCCAACGTACTTACTCACATAGCAACCACCAACCAGCTTCTCAAAACGTTGACATGAAGCAGCTTTGTGGTTTTTGATGAATAGAAATCAAAAAGGTTTATTATTTTTTGGGTGTGTGGATATTTTGCTGGCCATGACACAATCTGGAGGTGCTTTAGCTGCGAGGTTCTTTCTTTTTTTTCAAAAGGAGCGGAATTTGTAAGGTGACATTTTGATTATTTGGATGAACGGACGCCCACACACCTGGGCTATCTTGAAATCCGGTGGTGTGGAAATGCAGCATATTTTGAGGTGGCTGAAAAGTTATGAGTCATCTTAAGACCATGGCTGGATTTTAAAACACAAAGAATATGGCCACCACACAAGAATGGAAGCTTTCACAGCAAATTGTGCAGCAGTAGTCCAAGCTGCTGCTTGTTTAATGCAGTGGAAATATTTTTCCACTGAAAAATGTCCGTCTTTTCAATTCAGCATCTTGGTAATTATTGTATATAATGATATAATGTTAGGGCATATTACTGTAATGGCTTTTATCTTGGTTCAGTCAGTACACCAGTCAGTTTTTTCCACATCCCATTGGCAGCAGGGCTGTGCCTTAATAAGTCGAGTTGAGTTAACAAATGCTGTTGAATTAGGTTATCAACGCAAACAGTATGGCTCACTGTTTGTGTGTGTGTGTCTGTGTGCGTGACTTTCCAAAGTAGGGTGTGTCATTGTCACTTTCCTGCTGTTGTTTTACTGCTGATGTTGTTTAAGGAAATTAGTTATGAGCAACAATAAGGTTAAGAAACATTCATGCACACTCACATGATACTTACTGATACTGAATGAGGCCTACAACTGAATTCAATTATAGATTATCTGTGATTATATTTTAATAATCATTTCCCTACTGTAAATGATATATCTGATTATATTTCTAATGATTAAACTGTTTCAGCATTTGAATTATGCACAATGTATGTGCAGTAATGCAATGGTCGATTACATCTTTCCGTTTAAGTGCAGTATGAATGTTAATTTTACATATAATGCCTTTTTCCCTAAGAGGTTCAGAATAGTGCACAGTGTTGGATGGATTGGATTATTTTTTTCATCATCATACCAAATCTCCAACTTCCCACTTCACACAGTAGAAACGTTTCCCCAAATGCACACCTCTCATCAGGCTGACCACATTGTGAAGCAGCCACTTCAAGATGGAAACCACTGTTGTTCCACAGAAGAGGCCGTCAATGGATTTTCAAAACCCTTTCAAGCTGTAGCTGCAATGTAAAAACTCTCACAAAATATTACCCTTCATGTCACATAAAAATAATGTATTTTTAATGAATTAGTATCTGTCAAGATCAACTTTTAATCAAGTGTAGCGACCTAAAACTGCATGGAGATGCTCGGCATTCAGCCCTTTTAATGCAAGGAAGCAATGATACACTTACATGTACAGATAATTATTTTACCGTTCAACATTATAATCTGCTGCCTTTTCTCTGTCTTTATTTTTCTAATTCTGACCTTTTCTCACCGGCTTACTCAAATCAGCAGGAGGATAACTGGTTGTGTGGGGGATGAGATTAGGCTTCTGTTCAATTGACACCTATATGTGTGTGTGTGTGTGTGTGTGTGTGTGTGTGTGTGCGAGAGAGAGCGAGAGAGAGAGAGTTTGTGTGTGAGTGCAGCAGCAGGATGCCATTAATATAGGTCCACCATTATGTAGATTAGCCTTATTCCCCTGAGTGCACCTTCACCATTTAGAGCCTTCAATCACTCTGCTGCTTTATAGGAGTCAGGACAAACATGCACGGCTCCCTCTTTCACACACACACACACACACACACACACGCACGCGCGCACACACCCTCATCTGAAAAGAGGTGAGCTCAAACGCTGGCTCTCCTCATCTACTGTGGTCTCTGTGATCAAGATTACCTGTGTAAACACACACACACGCACACAAACCCTTCAGAACATTACATTACTGCTGCGACGTTCAGCTGAAAAGAGTATTGATCCCAAGTTTGTGATTAAAACAGGGCCTGTTGTTGCTGCTCAAATGCAATCAACACACAAATCTACCATGTGATCTCTTACTCACTCAGTCACTCTCCACAAGGACACACACACACACACACACACACACACAGAGCATGAGACCCTGCAGAAGAACATAATTAGCAAACCATGGGCCTGGAATCTGATGAGGATAACAACCAGTAACCTTGGTCTGATGTGATGTATGTGTGTGTGTTTTTGGACAAAGTGCAACACGGTTTGGTATGGTTTTCCATTACGACAGTACCTCCTCAACGTGGGCGGAGTCATCATAGCACGGCTGCATGAAACTGCGGTGACTATGTTTTATGTGACACACACAACCTAGTGACGAGTGACTCGTAAAGCAGTTGTTTTCAGTGTACTGAATCATTAGAGTCAGTTCATTGAAAAGATTTGTTCACAGAATCGTTCAGTACTTCCTGCATGTGATCTCTGCTTTTGCTGTCGCTGTTGCTGAATACACCAGACTTAAACATTTCCATTTTCCATCACATTTTGAAGTATTTTTAACTGATCTGCAGTTGTTCGGTTGGATTCTTGCGTTGAACGTCCACACAACAAGGACTTTGGTTTTACGGTTTGGGTTAAAGTTAGGTTTTGGTTAGGATTAGGATTAGACATTTAGTTTTGATGGTGAAGGTTAGAGTAAGAGCCTAGGTAATGCATTATGTTTAAGCGTGTCCTCAATAAAAACGCTGCACAGGAATGTGTGTGTGTGAGCACATGTACGGCACTGCTCTCCTACCAGTGTGTGTGTGTGTGTGCGTGTATGTGAGCTCTATAGTACATATAGCAGACACAGTCCAGGATTGACAATATGAACTGTGGGCCATGTTGATTATCTCTGTATCGCCGCTGTTGGCCAACACTGGTCAATAGAGACTGATTTTCTCTTGTACTGTAATAACCTTTCACCAGGTTTACAACACACGCAGCCTCTGGGTTGACTGGGATAATACACCATTTTATAGTAGAACACTTACCTCAGAACGATTCCATTTGCCAAGAATCAACCTCTGAGAAGCTGCAATGTGCCCAGTACATCTTTTTTTTAACCTCTGACTCTTCATTTAATTTATTTTTTTTGCAGAATATACTCTTTAGGTGACATTCAGTTATATGTGAAAACAGGTGAGAGTTTTACCCTCATCAAATGTGATTTTTTTTTTTCAGTTAGTACAAAGACAAAAATGTCAAAACTCCATCGTTTATTTGAAGCAATTTCAGCCTCCATTGAGCACGTCACCGCAGCCCTTGCTTTCGATTGTTTTCCCAAACACTTAACAGTATCTTTTCTCAGTCAGGTTCCAATTTTCAGCATTTCAACCCAAGCGACTTAGTACATTTGAATTAAAGGAGCTGCTTTTGTCAGCTGGGTGTAATCCAATCCAACGCTGTGACTCTTTGCCTGTGATAACTTGAAATGTATTTATTCAATACCCTTTTTAGTCATTGACATTCAAAATGGAAATTACAACGAGGGAAGTCTCCATGTGAGTCCCAGTGCACTAAGACGAAGAAACATTCAGACTTTGCTGCTTATGAAATTCACTTTCCGCATAATAGGACATGACATGGTGTGCGTAAGTATGCGTGTCCGCTGGCTGATGTTTTTAGTAAATGACTCTTAAGGTCTGCTGTCACATTGATGTACTACATTAAACAGCCCTGTGCCACTTGTTGTGCTGCTTCATGCTAAATGTCCCGTGACTCGCAATGTCACCTCAGAGAGTCAGCTGTCAGAGGATCCTGCAGGAGATAGGGGCTGGTGATAAATCTGCCAGCTGATTAAAAGTATACAGCTGTGGCCCTGGCAATACATCTTTTAAATCTTTGTCGTGTTATGTTAGGCTGCTTTCTAAATTAGCTCTCACACAGCCTGCCTTTATTGACAAGTTACGTTGCGTTGATTTTCAGATGCTTTCTCTTCTGCTAAGTCGCTCCGTAGAGGTGAACAATTCAGGTAAAATAGCTCGTTTTTTGCAATTGTGACTTGATTAGTGATGTCAATTGTCTCTTATCACAAGAGATACATCAAATATTCACTACAATGCACTAAGGCAAGAATGAGAACTAAAGGGTTAGGGTTAGGGCAACATTGACCTTATTTATTAGTGACCTTATCACCGAAGAGTTGTGAATGCACAGCTGCCAATAGGAGCATCCTCGTGCTCTGAAATGCCTTGTGATTGGTCAAAGTCTCCCGTCATGGGCCACTTTTACACACGTCTGCAAACAGAGCTCATAGAAGTTGTAGAAGTGTCTTGGTTTGCATTATGCTGAAAAGTGCCTATGGAATAATAACTCAGCAATGCCAGAGATATATTTCCCACCTCAGCTTAAATTGTTTCAGGGAATGTCAACGTATGACTTCCCTTTTCTTCACTTCTCTATTAAACTGTCTCTTAACGGTGCATGACGCTTGATGACCTCACTTCCTGTAAACTGAAAAAATGTAAGAGCTGAACAAAACATGCACAGGTGTTGATGAAATCCTCCGGAACAGCTGACGAACTCGAAGCTCGAAGACTCAACAGAACAGCGTATATTTTATTGGCTCACTACTGAATTTTCCTAGTAAATGTTAGGATACGATTATGATCTTGGTTTTAAAGAAACTCGGTGTTGCCCGGTGATAAGAGAAAGAATACAAATTGCAATCAGCAGAAACAATGTTCACACATTCGCTTGTTGCTCTTATATCAGGTGAATGTACCGAAACCGGCTCAATGGTCACTTAACAATGACTCGAGCTTTGCATGATCCGGGAGCACATGATGCACTTCAGTCATTTATTGAAAAAGGTGGAAACGACCAAAGTCTTCTGTAGAGTCAAATGGGAATGGCGGATGAATTGAATCCCCTCCTCCATTCAGAGAGCTGTGTGTCAGTGGTGAATCAGGGTCGGACGTGGTTAATCGATACACCCCTGTTGTTCATTCAAGGGGAGAGACACGTCAATATGAAAAGATGTGAAACAATGTTATTACGTCCGTGTGGTTTCCCTGTGTTTTATAATGTGTACGTCCTTCTTTTTTCACCCTTCACTGAGATACCACACCACGTCGTCATTTCAGGATGTTCACAACAAGGTAGAGGCTGCTGGTCTGTTGGTTTGGCTTTTGATGATGCAAACCACAATGTCAGACCTTGATACATGTAATGCTTTTAGCAGATTTGCACCAACAACAGTCATTATCTGCTCAAAACTGAGAAGAGGGGTTGCTTTTTTTTCTGTTTGGGGGTGAAAGTCAAATTCAAAAGCAATGAGGTTAATAATATAATAAAAGAAAATGATTTGAATGTATCTGCAATAAGGATTATTATTCCACTTCTTACCATTTGGTTAATCCACCCCGTACTCTTCTGTACTCTCTGGCACACTGACAGTACGAAAGTGAAACATGGGGATGGTTAAGAGAGGCAGTAAGACCCAGAGGAGGAGCAGAGAGAGAGAGAGAGAGAGAGAGAGAGAGAGAGGTGGGAGGAGAGAGGAGAAGGAGGGACTGCACTCACTCTGGGCTCCGTGTGTTGCAGCTCGTGGTGTCAGCGAGCCAGTGTGTGTCACAGCCTGCCTGCATGAGCGTGTGCATCGGTGCATCGCTGTGTGTGTAAATGTGTGTGTGACTCCAGCACTCTCTCTGCGTACGACAGGTGGAGATGACATGACTGCACTTGAGAGAAAGAAAGGGAAGGACCTGTAAGGACTTCACACATACTGTCTTTCTCTGTCTCTCTGTCTGTCTGTCTGTCTGTCTCTCTCTGTCTCTCTGACACACACATTCACACTCACACACCTTTCCCTTTAAATTCCCTCACACACACACCTTTAAATTCCTGCACTGCTCAGTGTAGAGAAAAGATAAGTTGCCGAGTGTGTGAGAAAGAAAGTGTGTGTGTGTGTGTGTGTGTGTGACATATTGTAACAGCTGACGGCATTTGTGCACAGGGTAAAGCTCGAACACACACTCTCACAAAGGTCCTGATTGTTGTGTTTGATGTTTGCAGACGCGGTCAGCAAGTGTTTCTGCGTCCTGAGGAGAGTTCAGCTCCGGCTCTGACAACAAGACAGTCCACCACACTATCCGAACAGCTGCAGGTAGGACCCTTCTCTTCTCTTCTCTTCTCTTCTCTTCTCTTCTCTTCTCTTCTCTTCTCTTCTCTTCTCTTCTCTTCTCTTCTCTTCTCTTCTCTTCTCTTCTCTTCTCTTCTCTTCTCTTCTCTTCTCTTCTCTTCTCTCCTCTCCTCTTCTCTTCTCTTCTCGTTCACTTGGTCTGAAAAACAGGATGCTATATGCCATATGCTCTCTGCCCTCTTCTCTCTTCCTTCTTCCTTTTGATTTTTTTTTCTTTTTTTTTTTTTTGCCAGCTACATGTGGACTACAATAGATGTGTAAAATATAAGGTTCTCTCCTGGTTGTGCCTTCAATCCTAAAATCTCACTGCAAGGGAGGAGGATTTTTCCATTGAAGTCTCCTGTATTGTTCTTCTTTACTCCCCACGTGCGCACACTCACATACACAAACACACACAGGTTGGCGCAGCTATTCTTGTTGGTGTTGACTTTAGCACTGAGCATTGACTTACCTGCTTTTGAAATCTACTTATTTCATCAGCCCAACCAATCAGCCTTATCCTTAACTATAACCAGACCCTCACAATGAGGTTCTGTCATGTAAGGACTAGACTTTGGTCACATACTCACACTTTTGCCCTCAGTCGCTTGTTATTATTCTCTCACCTTCCTCGTTTTTGTTAAGAATGAACTTTGTTCTGGAGGAGGTAAGTTCAGACGCCTGTTGCTGCAGCGCTCTTTCACTTTGTCTGATGATTCAGTCAGTGAGATACTCGCTACCTGCCTTAGGGTGTGTGTGTGTGTGTGTGTGAGAGAGAGAGAGTGAGGGCTCAGATAAAAGATGGAAAGATAAAACATAAAACAGCCATAAACATGAAAGAGAGGAAATTAAAGATGGTGACATTTATGTTTGAATGGTGACTGAGTGCATGGCTACAACTGCCCTGTATCACATGCTGTGTTGCATTTTGTGTGCACGTGTGTGTGTGTGTGTGTGTGTGTGTGTGTGTGTGTATATATATATGGGTTTCAAGATATAATATCTTTCAGTTGAGTTGATGTATTTTGTTGTTGGTGGTCCTGGGTGCAGTCAGTCTTGTTTTTGTCTGTAAGGTGTGTGTTTGTATTTGTGACACATAAGCAGATATCTACAATTTCATTCTGCTGCTTTGTTGAATTGTCCTTCATCTCGTCAAGCAGCTGTGTGTGTGTGTTGTGCATGCAGTGCGAGTAACACGATTGTGTTGATGTATGTGTTTGTGTTTTATTTTGCGGGAGGAATTAAATGTTGGCAGCAAAATAGAAAAAAACATTATTATTTTTTTGATTGGCTGCCAGTGTCGACACGTTCTGCTTAGATCCAATTACCTCAGCAGATATACACTCACAGAGATGCACACACACACACACACACACACACACGATACTCAAACACAACAACTGCATACTGTAATCAATTTATGTATGTCAATGTGTTGTAGGACAAAGATCAGTCATAAACAAATTTGCACTATATGTTATTTATTCTGTTTGTGTGTGTGTGTGTGTGTGTGTAATCATACAATAAATCAACTCTGTGTTATTCCATTCCCCAAATCTATGTTCTCTGGTAAAGAGAGAAGTGTTAGCATATTTGTTGTACTTGTTAAACCTTTATTTGTAGACAAATGACTCTGTGGGTGTGTGTCTGCGTGTGTTTGTCTACTGTATGTATCTGCTGGTACAGTTTGAATGTCCCAATGACTTCGCCCTCCATATACGCATTTCCTTTCAGGTTGTTGCTGAAAGTCTTGTCCTGCTGCATTCCACACATGGAACACTGTCTGTGTGGTGTGACTGCGGATGTGCTGTTGGCAGTGTGTGCAGCGCCACCTGTAGGTGCTGAAGGAAACATTTGCCTTTGCCCAGAGCTGTGAGAGAGATGGATAGATAGATAGATAGATAGATAGATAGATAGATAAAGTTTTGTGTTTTGTGTTCTACTTGTGTTTCTGTGCATTTTTAAAAAATGTTCTATATATTATTAAAGTGGTGTGTGTGTGTGTGTGTGTGTGTGTGTGTGTGTGTTTTTGAATGGGCCTGTGTGTGAGTCATGACGGCAGCAGGTTAATCTCTTCTCATTCTCCAGCTGAACAGATGTGAGGATTAATTTGTCAGAGAATCGAGATGGTGCTTGTGTGTTTCTGTGGTCGAGTTCTACTTAAAACGTTTTTTTTTATATATATATATATATATATATATATAACATAAGGGTTTGTGTGGATGTTGGAAAGAAATGTTTGCTGTCCTCCAGTCTTCATGCTTACTCATGCATTGTTTTTATTGCCGCACAGCTTGTGAGACATCAACAAGTGTGTGCATCTTAAAAAAAAAATCAGCAGCAACACATGGGGACAGGTGTGTGTTTGGTGATTTTTGTTGTTGTTGCTGATGTTACTGTTCTGCCTCTGGTCTTCATGAAAAGAAATTTAGTAAAACCTTTTGTTTCCTGCTACCTTCATTTGAAAACAGGCTCTGTCAAGCAATACAATCAGACCCGACAGAGGGAGCGTTTGTGTGTATACACTGGCAGTGCACGGACGACCGGGTCTTTTGAATTTCTTCTGACCTCTTTGCAGCTGTTTACCTTTACGAGCTCTATGTTGCCGTTCCCTCCATCTGTCTTAAAACAAAGCAAATCACTTCCTGTGTGCAGCATGAAATGGACATTTGTTTAGATTTGCAAGTTACGCACTACAGCTTTAACACACACACATGCAAAGTCCACTGCCCTGTGTATATATGTGGGAGTTTGTGTGTGTCCAGAAACTCAGTCCAGTGTTCCAAATAGAGTGACCTTAATGACATGAAAGTGCTGCTGTTGGATGGTTTACGTTTAGCCTACTTAGGGTTGCACTTGATAGTTTCATAATTTTCAGTTTGGGGACAAAAAAAGGAGGCTCTTTGCTCTGACCTCACTGCTGGAGAAAAATGAGCAGATGGCTTTCTTGTGGGAAATAAAGGAAATGGTACATCTGTAAAGACTAATGCATTCATTTTACACACATCAGAGAGTGCATGTCTGCTAAGCCACACATGTATAGCATTTCCCTATTTCCTAGACAAGCTAGAGCAGTGATAGGTCGGGGGAAAGCCAATGTATAAGACCCTGACTGACGAACTGTAAATTTAGCAATCCTTCATTTGTGTATTTAGGCTTTAATTATCTTCTTATAGAACTACAATTATCAAGACGAGTCACTGTCCTGGGTGCTGATATTGCTATCATATTTGGCTATTTAAACATCCTGGCCACAAGATTCCAAACTATGTTTTTTAATTGCATGAGAACAGAAAAGCCAGTTTCTTCCAGCACATGACCAGCTGAGCTGAATGTATGCTAGTTTGAGCCGTTGGTTGCTGGAATACACAGCGTCGTCCTTGTCACCATGAAGAGGTGATGGTTTATAGAGCAGTGATCCCTCCAGAAAGATTTTTAATGCTGGTGCTGGTGGTGTATCGAAACGAAAACAGAGAAAGTCTCACTCTCTCTGTGTTTATGTGTGTGAGTGAATGAGAGAGAGGGACGGAGGGAGAGAGAGAGAGGGAAAGGTGGTGGAAAATATCCCGACAACAAGTCGCTCATAGTTTATTTATAACGGTGTTGTCTTTGCCGTCTTTTGACCAACTCGTCCGAACTTGGACCCTGTACTGGCCCTGTGGGTCAACCTGTGCATCACTACTGTAGAGTATGTGAGCAGGTAAACAACAGGGTAAAACAACAGCAGATGAGCTGACAAATGTAGGCAGTTCTTTTGCTTGAGTGCTTGTTTTTTTTTTTTTTTTAATAACCTTTAGTTTCAACAGTTTCACAACCACCCCTTTAACTTGCAGACTAAATGAGAAATGTTGTAGTTCAGAATGATTGTATTGAAGTTTAGTTTGACATAGGGTACAACTTGTTTCGAGTCCACCCAAAAGCAGGAAGAAATCAATCTAGTAGAAGCAGGCCGACTCTGCTGACATAAACAAGTGCAGCTCCCACCACTCCCACATAATCTCAGAAGGACATAAGGAAAGGCGATGGTTGTGGCCTCAAGATCTGACATGGCCATTCCAGTATTGAGTGAAACCTTCAACATTGATCTCTTATCAACTCTGCTTTTACGTGTAATGCATGCTCTAGGGCTCTGATATACAGCAGCAAATACGGAGCTTGATATTCAGCACATTTAGTGAGGCACTCAGGGACTCAGTGGCGCTCTTTGTAGGCAAGCAATTATTGCCAAAGAGTGAAAAAGATGATTTCCAATGGAAGTAGATAATAGCATAGTCTTCGTGTAGGTATAGTATACTACTATTGGGTGTGAAGTGGTGGAGGAGCCTCTACAAAGGAAATTGATTGTAGCTCATTTGACACCTTGAGACAACTGTTAAAATGATCCTCAAAAACCTGCAGGAGCAGGGGGAATCGAGGGGATCCAGACAAGGTAGCAACAGCAAGATGAAAGTACAATATTTTATATCCTGTGTTTGCCCATAAAATCACCTCAGTCACTTTTGAAACCAAAAATCTGCTCATATTTACTGTATGCAGCTGTCTTGAGTAGGTGAATACAAAATATCGTCAAGCTCTTAGGTTTAGGGTTCATTGTCTACTTTGTGACTTTTAAATACAAACTTATGACTGGATATGGATGAATATGAGTTGGTTGTAAGTGCACATGGGTAAACGCCCACCAAACACCATTTTCCACAGGAAGTGCTTACACACATCTCTTGTGTACATTTCTTCTTCAAATTCAGGCGTGGCTCATTTGGCACTCCTCTTTGTTCCTGTTGAGCTCAGACCAGTCATTAAGATTCCACCCACCTGTGCCAGGCATGACAAAAACAAACCCTCCTCTACGCATCAAAATGCTGCAGATCCCACAGCTCTGACAAAACAGACGGACGCATCTGACAGTCCATGATGCGTCATTCATTTATATCCTGTTGACCACTAAAGTCAGCAGATATCAGCTCTCATGCTGACATCATAAAACCTTAAACCAGAGCTCTCAATCTGAAATGACCTGGAGGCCAAAATGTCAAACTTTTTGAGAAAAAGACATTGAAATAATAATATTTATGATAATATTTCACAGAATTTCAATGTATTAAAACAAACACATACAAACAAATAACTCGATATAACTTGATATTAAGTGGTTGGCTGCAAGAAATTGATGGGGAGGCCCCATGTGGCCTGTGGGCCGTGAGTTTGAGACCTCTGCCTTAAGCTTTGTTGTAGAGTAGAACAACAGGTTTTTCTTCATAATGAACCACACAGAACTTCCCGCTGTAAAACATATCAAAGATTGCTCTGATTCAGGTGACTGTGTGAAAGTTCCATGTTAAAGTGAAAATGCTGAAAAACACGGGTTGTGCTGGTGCCTGACAATCATCTTGTGACAAAACTGACAACAGCTATGATTAATCTACGCTTGCCATGATGGGGTACGACATTTTATTTTGACCGGCAATAGCCACCGCCGCCTTCCCTCCCGATGCCTCCTACTCATAGTGTCATTGTATGACGATGTTTCATGTCATCATGTGACAGTAAATGTCACCCAACCCTCTCTTTTTTTTACAATCATAAAAACCTAACTCTATATTGTACTTAAATATATGTTTCTGTTGCTGGTCACACATGAACGAATGATGGAAATCCAAACATAGGGGAGAGAGTGTTTTATAATACAGGGGCACAGCAGTGTGCTACTACATGCTGTAGGGAAGACCAGTGGGCTTCGCCTGCCATGACACTTTGAATCATGTTTTCTGATAAATGACCACCAACACAAGGGCACCTTCCCTACACAGCAACACCTAGGAGTGCTGAATATATACTCTATGTGTTTGCGAGTGTGTGTCAGCTGGTTTTTTTCCTTTGATAAATTGACTGTATTATTCAGTGTTGCTGAGTTTTTATCTCAAATGCATCCCTGCAGGATATTGAGTGTGTTTGCGCACGCACACATACAGACCCCTCTCCTGCATGCACTTATCTGCAGGTAAATATGTGTGTAAGCCACCTGCTGACTTGCTGAACTAAACAAATGCTCCTCATTTCTTCACACACATCCCCTCAGACAGCTAATAATCATGACATATTCACAGTCAGTTTAGCAAGTTAATGCAATTAAAAACAAGGCAGGAGAGCACAGGAACTCGCAGACACTGAAAGGCAGCATTCAGTATTTTTTTTTTTGTCAATCTTGCTTGTGTGTTGAGGTTTAGACGCTCTTTTCTTTATGCAATGCAATATAATGGGGTTCACTACCTACTGCAGATACTCCTGTCCCCATCCCCTGTTCCATATTCCTGTTATAGTCTGGGCTCATGATGAGTAACAGAAAATGTAGTTTCTTTCACAAACTTTTCTCCAATTTACTGTGCATCTGCTGTCTCTGCAGTCCTCATGGTGAATTCTTGTAAATGCTGGTTTGAAATCTGTGAACATGGCCTACTGTGTCTGTTGGATTAAAGTGGCAACCGGTGTTGACGTCATCCGAGAAAACAGAAGTTCACAGACATCACTGGCAACCGGGAGTCTGTTGTATTGTTCAAGCTGTCAAACACACTGATGTCCACTCAACTTTATCCTGTATTTTCCTCTAAATGCGAACATAATTTTTAAAGTTGACAACTCGTTCCATTGAAGGATACCTGATACTAATAATTGAGACCATTAACTCCTCAGGACAGTGAGAAGTAAGCAAATTTCCCCAATAGATTTTCATTCAAACACAGTTTTTGCAGCCAGTAAAGTTGCCCCCTGGTGGCTATAATGAGTTTTTACTTCTTAGTTGGCTTCCTGTTTTTACTTACTAACACTTCTTAGACACTTTTTATATACGGCTATGTTTTGACCACACTGGCTCTTGTAGGAACAATCTTCTTAAATGTTTTAATGTTGGTGTGTGGTGTTTCGGAGATTTTGATTATCAGGTGAGACGACCAATGCTGGAACCTCTGGAGTCAGTGATGAGTTAAGTTGAAAGATTTTTATTGAAGACAGCTCTGATCCGAGGAGAACTTAGACAATGCCTGACATCTGAACAGTGAGGCATCATCGCAGATTCTCGTGAGCAGCGTGCCAGGTCTGATGCATATAGTTAGTAAGACTTGAGATAGCGTATCAGGTCCAGATGCCTGGCGCCTTGGTATCTAGGGAGGGAACCTTGAAAGGCGCCTGGTTTGTGTCTTATCCTAAGTTATGGCTGTTTTATATTGAACACCAGGTCTGGTTATAAGAGTATGGGAAGATTGGAATAGAATATATGTAGCTCACGACACTATGGACATACATACATTTTGTCCAGATGCTTGGATTTATTGCCGCCATGATTTGAATGAGTGCATTGTGTGCATGATGTGCATGATGTGACTTGCCACTTCTTGCAGCACAGACACACAGTACAGCGTGATTATGCAACTTCACGTTATTTTGGAGACATGTGACATTTCCAGAATTATTCAAAGGTTAGTGGAAAAAAAAAGTCTGTTATATGAAGGAGAAAGTATCTATTAATGTATTGTTCAGCCTACTTTACAGTCAAATCATGTCTGTTATGTGCTAATTCAGCCAGAGCAACAATGTAATAATGCAATCATGAGGTGGTTTTGTTGGACTAAAAGTCACATTCACAGCTTCGAGCTAAACAGAAAAAAAACATATGAGTCATCGTTAACCTTGAGTGGGCAGAAAGCAACTGTTTGTTCAAGTGATCATGTATCCAAAGTTAAGATGTTTTTTAACATCAAACTTGCCTGTGTAAGTTCAAAAGGATGAATTTAGTTTGCCTGGCAACGAGTTGTGGTCTGTTTGAATTCCAATGGTGACAATTATTCAGTGCAGAAAATGTCCTGTACAGCTATAAATGGTTTATACCCTATTGTTGTCTTGATGACCACTCAAAGCTGCCGTACACTACAGTTTAGCCATTCGCCCATTCACGCCCATTCACGCCCATTCACACCCATTCACTCACACTTTCATACAGAGCATCTATGTGCAGCACATTTCATACTCATTCACACAGCTGTCAGGAGCAGCATGGGGTTTAGTGTCTTGCCCAAAGATACATCGGCATGTAGACGGAGCGGAGCCAGGTACATCAGCCATATAAGGCACCGGTATTTTTAGCAATGGACAATACATAATTTCATTATGATAAAATGTGGTGTAGCCTCACACACAACTAGGAGACAATGGACCCAACAAAAGTATAAATGTGAAAGTAAATTGAGTTTGATTATGATTTACACGTTTACACTGGGGTGTACAGCTCTCTCTTAGGCCGCAATACGATTAAGGGAAAACACATTTTATGATGAAAATATTTGATTTTATTTGTTCGATTTAGACATTCATTTTTAATTAAAATTAGAACGAGCCAAGTTCATCGCTGTTTAGAATCTGCACATTCATGGTTAAGAACATGAATCATTTAAGTAACTACCTGTTATTGTTTTTACTTAGGCACAGTGAGGCAAATGTTTTTGTTCATTTTATAAACCTAAAGTCAAAAGTCTGTCTGACACACCAATTCCTATAAAATCAAAACAAAACAATAGAGACATTTAGGTTTTTTTTCATTTCGTGATGTAGTAATGTAAAGTAATGTAACACTACACTACACTACATTACTACAGTAATAAAAAAAATGGAACATTAGGTTTGGCGGGAGTTCCTTGGGAGAGTCTTGTACGATGTTGATGTGAAACAATGAGGAAGTAACAGTAAGGCAGCTTCATTAAACCAACTCATAACATTAAAAGACAGGACATTGATTCATGATACAGTATGAATGTGTTTCTTTCTTTTTACCTTCTAACTGATTACCAGTGTATTGGTTAATCTTCTCCCCTAACGTGTACAAAAACATGCTGTATATCTTTCAAGGGAACACCCTTTTTTCACATTTGGCTTGAAAGGAAAATTTGGAACATTTCTTCACAGTTTTTGAAGCCAACGTATAAAATAAAACCTAAGGTGGGTGGCCTGCCCACGCTCCTTTTACGAAAAGAGTAGATGATTTTCTCTTCATCTGGCATCACTGCAGTAGCTGAGCACCAGCGAGGCCAAGTTAGATAAGGACACAAGTGCAGAGGCAACATGAGTTATAAAAAGGTAGATAGATAGATAGATAGATATCCAGTTTCCTCTTTTTTAGGGGGTTGTTTGTGTGTATTAATGCCATTTTTTTCTTTGCCATTCAATTTGCGGTCCTTCCATTGTGCTAATAGAGCAGCACTGAAGGCAGACTTGAATAGAGGGTTGAATAAAAGGCAGAGAAGAAAGAAAAGAGCTAAGGAAGTGGGTGAAAGAACAGCAAGGGAAGAGGTGTCAGTATGTGATTTCCCCCGAGGAACTGAGCGAAAAGAGAGGGGCGTGTCCTTTTTTCTGTGACTCTCACACTCGGTTTGTGTCCGTTCATGCAGGTGTGTCTGCGTGCGTGTGTGTGTGTGTACAAAGCTTCATTTCCACAGAGTACTCTTGCACTGTGCCTCTCTTCAGTATTGACCCTCATGTGTTTTTGAACATTTGAACTTTACATTTGTCTTTTTAGGTAGTGGTTCACTGAGTCCCTTATTGATCTAATTCACACCAATAATGGAGATCGATCTCTCTCCATTTGTACACGTGCACACGCACACACACACTGCCCTGCACCTACACATTCACATGCTAAAACTTACACTTAAAATTTTCCATAGGCACAGAGGTCAGCATCCCTTAGGCGTAGGTACCTTTTACTTTAAAAGCTCAGCTGTAGCAAGAGGGATACATGAAGACGTGAGTGGCTTTTAGAAATCCCCGTGGAGAAACTGATGGTTAACTGAAAAGGAAATAGGAGCTTCAACGTCTCTATGGACAGTCGGTGTGAAAAATCAACTGTATTCTGCACACAAAGCTATCAAAAACCCTGCCGTCTGGCTGCTACAGCTACAGTATGAAATCATGCATGTTCACACTTGAACCTGATGCGGTCTTCACACACAGTGCTTCATGAATATAAATAATATAATTGATAAATATATAATTCAAAAAAGGATGTTGCAGCATAACTAATTAAGATAATTAATCACTTTACTTTCCACCAGCAGCATTCCGCTCTCCGACTGTCAGACTGGGGAAATTTTCATTAGATACAACCAGATTTCTCATCTTTGACACTTTTTCAGTTATAATAACTAAATTAACTAATATATACTGCAATTAAGGCAGAACATTTGAATGGCATTATTAAGACTACAATCAACCAATAATGCACAAATGATGTGCTTCTGTTTAGGCCAGTGAGAAATACCACCTGAGGAAATATTGAGCTCTCAAAGTAACACCATTATCACCAATGTTAAAATACAGTGGTGTAAATAGGTAATAAGAAAAAAACGCTAAGTGGGAATGTAACACCGCCATGTCATTGTCACTTTTTGCACATGACTCATCAGTTTTCCAGGCCTGATTTTTCAGTAGGATGATTTGTTTGATATTGTGGGTGTGGAGCTTTGTCACAGTCGTCATCAGTGAAATGTCACGGAGGGAAAAGGTGGACCTCCCTCTGTGTCAGAGCGCAACACACACACACACACACACAGTGACAGTTTGTCAGAGTTTTAATGGGACGTCTTCGCACAGCAGCCTGACACAGAGCGCGTTGAGGTAACAACCGCAGGATTTCAGCTGCATTTAAGTGACTGTGAGTTCATGCTGCACCGTCATCATAAAGGGATGTGATTGCGAGTCAGTGCATGAAGTGAATCCGCTGTCAACGATACAGATGATGCGGAGGTTAATGACGGTTGTCATAGCTGTACCCGTGATGACAGGAGACATTTGTTTGAACAATTTGTGAAACGGAACCACTGCGTCTCTGATAGGTGCATGTCGAATATAAATAAACCTCTCAGTCCTTCAAGTAAATAATAAAATAATAGTAAGATTATTCGTATTTGTTATGCTTACACGTTTAACACACTTGAATCAGTTGAATTATTTTATTAATTTGTTAATCACTAGGATTTTCTGCCTCTAATGTTAAAGTACTGACATAAAAAGTGTGAGTTAAAGTACCTACATTAGTTGAACTGATGTCTTCGTTGTATTTGTCTTATATTGTAGCCACAAATTGAAGTTGCAGCTATTATTTGTCTCTCTTTGGGTTTATTTATTTATTTATTTTTCATCTGTTTAGATTTTTACATTCCTGCCAGTAGTAAAAAAGAGACTAATTTAATTTCTGCTTCTGCCAGATCCCCTGTTTTTTTTTTCGAGTCTTGTTATGTAAATAAAACATGGCCGGTAAAGCAATTCCGTCAAAGTTCAGTCAGGGAGAAGACAAAATAAGTATTTTAACTTTGAAGTATACCATTTCACACCAAATGCTAATTAACTGCTTTTGTCACCTTTAAAGTGGTTTTGCAATTAGCACCACTCTGACACTTTGTTTTCGACAACAACAACATGGGGACAAGCTCACACAAACTCTTCAGGGCCAAATCATCTGAGCAAAAGATTGCAAGTGTATCATTAAAGCAAAAAAGTGATTAGATAGATCAAGAGCTATAATCTGAAAATGATAATGACCCATTAAAAGTGCTGTAACAAAGCGAGAATTGACAAAGAATGACTGATGAGACATTTTTTAACCTGTGGCCAACCCACACTTCATTCACCCTGATTTAAACTGGATCGCATTTGTTCCTGTTGAAGTCTCTTTTCCTCTCATTGTTTTTCTTTGTCTTGCAGTCCATGCTTAATCTTAATGTAATCTTCAGTCCGCCGCCACATTTTTTGTTCAGACATCTTGACTCATATTTCTCATAATCACAATCTGCCCTCTGAAGAGACTTGTCATGTCATGTTTCAGGGGCTAAGCTGTTATCCACGTCAGAGTGTGTAACTGTTGAAGCACTCGACAGGCGTAGAACAGTGTGTGTCATTCAGTGCTGCTTCAGTGCAGCCAAACATCAGAGTGCTGTTCATGCCTGCATTGTCTTTTCAATTTGTTTCCTTTCTTGGATCTTTGGCTGCTTGTGGGTTACATTTTTATCTGACTTTCCAGCTCTACAACTGTAGCCATTTAGGCTGCACTCACATGTGCGCCCATTACACCCTTGCCTGGAAGAATTGCTATTGTTGCTCAAGTGATGTCGACGTGATATCCACCATGTGAACCATTGGGTGCCAAATAATAACAGCAACACGGAGAACAATGTTGTCCGAGAGCTCTGTTTGGGCGGTGCAGTAGGGCTGTCATGTTTTATCCAAAATTCTGACTTCCATTTTAACTTTAGGAAGAAAGTTTAAAGGTCAAAATATACAGACTAGAAGCTCATCAAAGTGTCTGAAGTCACCAAGGAAAGTCATCCGAGCTTCGACCTGGTGACCCTAGTGCCGTCTGACACCCTGACGGGCTTGTCAGCTGTGCCGCTCGAACCAGAAGTTTCTGAGGGAGCTGAAGCATTGTTCTCTTCTTCTTTGGTAGGAATGCGTCCTATTCCCTGCGTCCAGACTTGTACGGCCCCCGATGGTGAAGTGGGATACTACAGGGCCCTGACGTGCGAGTATACCACGTTCACTTCGGCGCGTGCGCATGTGTGTGGAAGTATACCAGGATCCTAACCTTGGATCCACTTTAAATGCCCTCTGCCCATCAGAAAATAATAAAAGCAGGTTGCCGTGGAAAAAAAAAGGACACAAGGTAAACTGTCCTCTTGAGCAGACAGTTACAACATCAACACACCTGAAAAATCTGACTATTAGATTAACTTTTAGCCCCAACAGAGTGAGACAGCAAGGGGGCATCATAGATAGGTAGCCAGTGAGTGTTCAGTCCTGTGTGGCTAATAATAAAGCAATAGTAAATAATGTTTTTGTGTGTGAGTTCTGGCGGAGAATCTAGAGATGTGTGAAGGAATAGCACATCCTGTAATGTTCAGTCAAACCTGATTTTTGGTGATAGAGCTACGGTGTGTTATGTGAGCGTAAAAGTTAATAGACATGTCTCAACGTCTGCCACAGGCAACGTGAGCAAATCAGAACTATGATGAACTAGGAATCCAAAGCACCACATGGCAACACTTGTTGATACCATCCCATCCAAACTGAATGAGCAGCATTCAGCTGATGCCTCCACCGCATTATGTGTAAGTGAACCATTACAGGTTCAATAACAGTACACACTGTTTTTAAACTCATTTCACCAATATAGTATTTTAATGATATACATTTTTTTAAAATTTAAACTTAAATTGAAATTAAACCAGTATTGGCTAATCCTATTTGACCCTGTGGAGGAAACAAGCTAAGAAAAGGATTTCTTTCTTTGCACTCATGCCATTTTTACATCCACAATTCCATTCAACTAAATGCTTCCTGAGGGCTGTTGTATCAAATGAGAAATAAATGATGAAATGAAATCCAGTAAACATGGCCAATGGGCTGCCTGCAGAGAAACAAACACAAAGGAAACGTTTTCAGATCTTTAGCAAATGAAATAGAAAACTAAAGATATGGAATATCTCACAAAACTGTCATCAACATCTACAGCAGCTTTATTACATCCTATGTGATTCTTTTGATAGAACTATCTCTAATACTATCACATTATTATATTATATTATAACTGTACTGTAATGCCCTCATGGCATAGAAATAATCTAGTCTTGTCCTGGCATGCAAAACAGGATCAATCAGTTATTTTATAGCCACAAACAAATATAACAGCAGTGGAGACTGTATGTTGTAACACATCAAAACATTTGAACCTGTTTCAGTGTATTAAACTTCTCTTGCAGGCTTTGCAGCAGCAGTTATAGGAGTTCATTTGACTCAACATTACATAACAAGTTCAATAAACTTAAGCTAAAGTCATTATTAATCCCATTTACATTATTTAGTTTGAGCATTCACACTGTTGTTAAATAAAGAACATGTGCCTTCAGCGTTTTTGAAGCTCAGCTGAGAGAGAAACCATTATTTTGCATGTTACTGGAAAAATAATTGTTCCTTTTAGGACGGCCATTTCTTAAGCTGAAGCAAAGTGGAGAACTGAATACAAATGAAGTCCAGACCTTTGTAGCATACAACGTCTACATGTGACTTTATCTCACAAAATCCATTTTAAATCAATATCAAACTGTTTGCTTAAGACTGCGTTTAATGTCCTGCACACTGCGATTGAAAAAACCAAAACAAATAGGAGACAAGATGAAAGTTCAATTTGGAGCATGACTGCAGGTAAATAAAAAAGATTACACTCTTAGTGCTCAGGTAAACAATAGAGCCTTTGAAACTGAATAGTGGCTGATTATCCTCCTCCACTCTTTCTATGATGTGGTCAAATCACTGGCGTCCTTGCTGCTGCGTACCGGTGGAGCACTTTGTGTTTATGTATCACCCTGCATCAGACATCTTAACTGAACTTGATTGAGTACAAAATGTTTGCCTTACTCTAAAACTCTACTTTAGGGAATCACAGGATATGATACGATATGATATGATATATACGATACCGCGATACATGGTTCACAATACCAATAATATTACGACACGATGATTCTGTGACAATCGACACATCAAGATATCTGTCTAAGTGTTTCTGCTTTCTCATTTCAAACCAAATAAAATTATTATTATAACATTGTGATTATTATAATAATAAATATTATATGATATTATTATTATTTCACCTTGTGTGGAATCTTTTGTATAATTAATCTTGCGAGGTATGCATTAAAAGATTAATCAAATGACATAAATAAAATATATGCATCAGTCTACCTCTTCTTTTCTATAGGAAGATATTTACTTTCATACCACTGAAGAAATTCAGTTGCAAAATAAAACATTTTATCTGTGTAATAGTTACATAGTTTTGTGTGAATTATAGGGATCCTGATCGACTAAAATGCTACAATCAACATTTTCCCACTTTATGAACAAACTGTGTTACTGATTTCCTTTATTTTTCTAGACCACATTTTTCGTCAGACTCATGCACCGCAGCTTTTTGCAGTTATAACTCCAGAGTCTGTTGGGTTTTCTATAAATGACAGCGAGCAGTGACAGCAGTCATGTGATTGTGCTGAAGAAGTGAGTGACACAGGCCTTAATCAGCAAACAGATACGTCTTGCACAAGTGTTGCACTGTTGATGAAACACTTGACTTTCTCATCAAATCTGAGAAACAGAAGATTGTAAAGTTTGTCAATAATGCCGAAGGTTGTCACATTGTGCTGACACTGTGAAAATATGCCACGCAAGCTCAGATTTAAAGAAGCGCTGTATGTTGTAGCGCAAGGCTGTGACGCAAGAGAAATGATTGTTGCAAGTAGTGGTGCAACGGATCATCATTGTCAAATATAATGATGAAGGAAAGAGGTTAGTGGATAAAACCGTGATGGTGGCACAAGAAAGCCATATGACAGTGGAAACACATCAAGCGTGGCCACGCATTTGAAGCGACATCACCCCGGTGTTTCACTGACAGGAGTGAAAACGAAGGCTGCTCAACAACCGCTTATCACCGCGGCATTTAAGCAGCCCCATGTTGCACAATCAGACCGGGCTAAAGCCATCACAAACGCTATCGGTGTGTTTATAGGTGCAGACATGAGGCCATATTCGCTTGTGCAAAACGAGGGCTTTAAACACATGCTGACAGTGCTCGAGCCACGTTACGGCGGTGCGCCGTCGCGCACCCACTTCAGCTAAAAGATTGTGACAGACTTTTTTTGCTGATCCGAAAATTGATCCGATCCGTGACTCTGATCCGAGAAACGATCCGACCCGTGAGTTTTTTGATCCGTTGCACCCCTAGTTGTAAGGTGTCTGATGAAGAAATAATGTTGGATCACAGTTGATTGTTGAAGTGTGGTTTAATCTTTGCAAAGAGAGAGTCAAGATGATGCAACTGCTCCGAGGCAAGTTGAAGATGGCTCTGAGGAACAAGAGGAATTCTGTGTAGTGTATAGTAGGTGTTGTCTGTGCATCTGGTGAGAACAACCTTGGGTCTGACGGTTTAAGAATCAGCTTTGTGTGGGAATAACTAAGCTTGCTAGGTGTTTAGACTAAGGGTGTAAATATGCTATGGAGAGTGATATCTTGGAAGAGCTACAAGTGTGTAGGTTTAAAGGTGAATGGCCTAGTATGAAGCTACAGGAATCAAAGATGTAAAGAGATGAAAAATGTTATTTTCCATAACATTCACATTCTTGCATGAGATCACATTTAGGCAACAACAACAGAGATTGAGGTTTCTGTTATAGTTACGAAAGCTCATCATGTCTTGTGATCCAAAGTGAAAAGTGAAAAATCAGTCAAGTGTCCCATGATCACTGACGATACATGATCTGTGTTGTTTCCTTAAACCAAAGGTCATTTCTTCCATTGCATTCTGTTTCTGTCCATCCATCCCTCCATCTGCTACTCACTCAGTCGTTTTCCCAGCATGCACTCATACGTCACTTATCTGTCAAGCATTTTACAGTCAATTATCTGTCTCTTGCAAAGAGCTAATCTTAATATTTACCCAGGCATTGATTAGCCAATAACAGGCAGGTGGCCATTGATTAAACCAGCAATTGTATTGCTCCCATGAGGAATGGGCTTAAGGACATTTGCGAGTCACAAAATGAGAGAGGGAGAGCGAGGGAGAGAGAGAGAGAGAGAGAAGGGGAGAGACAGGCTGGCAGCAGCTGTGTACATAGATCATAATAAAAAGGAGGGCACAGACAAAACAAACAGAAATGTCCTGTAATATAATAATCATGATCACATTATGATGTTTTATTATGATATTTTCTTACAGTCCCTCATTACTACGCGGAGAAGATCTAATTTGTGACTATGATCAAATGCATTTAAATTGGGTGGCACCTGGGCAGGGCTACACAACACACACACACACACACACACACACACACACACACGCACACTCACACACACATGAAAACCCATGAGGATACAAACGCATAAAGACACCAATACATTAAAATAGGATGCACACACAGACAGACACACACATATGCTGTAAGACAGAAGACAGCATGCTAATGAGCGTGTGTGTTCTATTGAATCAAACAGCAGTGAGATGACATGTTATCGCTTGTAACCGCACTCTGTGCCTCTAAAATCTTTTATGACGGCGATTCACCTGGCGCTTGTGTGTTTCTGAATGAGTGTGTGACAGTTATGAAATTTCTTTGGGAAAATGAGGCTGATATTACTCATCTATCAGGACAATCTGTGACACAACCCCCCCATCCCCCCTCTTTCAGTGTCTCATTGTCCATCACCTCATTTTTACGTGTCCCTCTGTTTGACTCACTTTCTTGTTTTCTTTGTCTTTGTTTTGCTTGATTCTCCCTCTTCCTCTTTTCCTGTTCCTCTTCTTGTCCCCATACGTTGATGTAACTCCCTGCTCGTGTTCTTCTTCTCTACTTTCACATCGCTTTTTTTTGTTTCTTCCCATCCATTCAACTTCTGAAATGCAACCCTAAATCCTCAATATGAGCCCCTCTCGGTTCCCTCCAGCTGTTTTGTTTCCTATTCTCGTCTGTCTCTCTCTTCTCCTATCATACATTTTGATCCTCTCCATCATTTTCCCTTGCTCCACTTTTCTTCCTCCAGTAGAGCCATTCATCTAAGGTGCATTCAAGTGCTTTAAACCCTTTGAAAAAATGAATGCACTGCCAGATTTTTTTTTTATAAACCCCTTTTCTTTTTTTCTTTTTTTGTTCTTTGCTCAGCGCCTGCTTATAGCATCATGTTCCACATGATTAATTCCAGCACGTCTGACGGGGTCCACATTAACACTAAAGTCTGACGCCTGCTTCAGTGACGCCTGTGCTGGAAATGATGTTAGGTCCATTATTGCCTCCCACAACAGCTATTGTCTTCTGCGTCCTTCCACATCCGGTTTTATTTTTCAATGAGCCACAACATTAAGTCACTAATGACAAACTTGGACAGCTCATACAACAGGTACACTATTTATTTATATTTTTTAAATTTGTTTTACTGCCATTGAAATTTGAGAGAACACAGGCTATTTTCATGTGTCTGTGTCACTGCGATCTTGTCTGGAATTGGTACGTGCAGCTTTGTTTGCTTTGTGCAGTTTAATGGTTGATTTCAATCACAACGGCACAACAGCTGCTTTATCAACTGCTGTCAGAGGTGTAAATGGGTCTTTAGGTGAATAAAACCTCTAAAGGAATAATGATCCAGCTGAGATTTAGAATAGGACTGTTTTTTTCTAACTGTCGGTAGAGTATGGACATAACTATATTATTGTAACTTGACTTATTTTTGTTGTTGTTTTGTGGGTTTTGAAAGTCATGGAAGCCGACAAATATTCTGTTAATGCAAATATAGTTGGTTTAAAAATATCACTGATGATCAATGTGTTCAACTGTTCAAAGCAACCTGGAAATAAAAATATTGGGTTATGGTGTGACTTTCATCCATCTTCTACTGCTTTATCCTCCAGCTGCGCCAATCTCAGCTGACATAGGGCGATGGATGGATTACACCCTGGACAGTTCGCCAGTACATTCACTCTCACATTCACACCTATGGTCAATTTAGAGTGTCCAATTCACCTAATCCCTATATTGCATGTTTTTGGACTGTGGGAGGAAACCGGAGAACCCGGAGAAAACCCACACACACACACAGGGAGAACATGCAAACTCCATGCAGAAAGGTCCTTGTTCTGACCGGGTTGCCGTAAAGGCAAGAGTGCTAACCACTTCACCAACCGCGTGGCCCCATGGTGTAATGTAATTACCTTAATTTAAATTAATTTAATTAAAAAAATTCAAATTTGGCATCTTTGTCTTAGTTAAAGATAAATAAATAAATGTAACTTTCTGAGGGGAAAAAAAACAGGCAATATATCATCAGTCAGTTATCGAGTAATTCCAATTTAAGGCTTTAATCACAACCAGCTAACATAGAGTCCGGCAGCTGATCAAATAAACTAATTTTATCTACCAGTTGGGCCAATCTCTCCTGTTTATTCAATTCATTTAATGTTTTTTTCTCATTCATTTATATGCATGAGGCTACGGTAGAATATCAAAAAGGACAGGGACCATAATATGTGTAAAAGTCACAGCTGGTGTCACTTCTGATCAGACACAAAACAAGATCACTTGGGATGAAGGAGAGTGAGGTGGGTTTGTCTTTTTTTTTGTCTCCGTGTTGTGTCACTGAGGATGCCACTAATAAAATCCAGTGGAAAAGCAGCAGTTCATGATGGAGAGTGGAGCTCTCATAGTTGAGACTCTTCACGTGAAGTACTGTACATGCAAACCTATAAGACAAGGAACAAAGGAATCATCACACAACTAATGCATTTATTTGCTCGTAACAAAACGCATCCATTCTGATGTGAGCAAATCATCAAAAGAAATTTGCTCATTAATGAGTTTCCAGGTTTATTTTCCCCATCTCTGAATATAAAAAAGAATGAAAGCAGATTGTGCCTCATGAAATAAATGAGAGAGTTTTTTTTTTTAAACTTAAGATTTATTCACTATTTCCGAGGTCCTGAAAGAACCTCCACACTTATCAAATTAAACAGCGGCACATTATTTCCCTCGAAGATGAAAATTCATCGTTATGCTCCGTCCAGAGTACTGCCGCTTGAGGGGAATTTATTATCAGTAAAGCTTGAGCCAAATCTGCCTCAGGATAGAAATATGGGTAATAATATAGAGTTGTTGAAATGCACAGGAATGCAGACTCACGTTAAGACGTGCAGTCACTCTCTAATGTCAGTGGATTGACTCTACGTCCAGGTCTATAACCAGAGGTCCGCCTTTGTTTTGTACATGCTTGTACATACCAGAGCATCAGCTTCTTGACATAAGTGTCACTTGATGAAAACAGCTTGTAATATTACCAGATTAAAAAAAAAAATGCAATATTTAAAGTGGATTACATATTTTATGGTATTTTCACTGTAGATTAATATTGTTGTCTTCCACCTGTAGCCCTGACATATGACTACCAACACTAAAACCAATCATAACAGCACATGAAATGTGATGATTGCATAGTTGCAATCAATATTGTGTAAGAACGATATGAGAAAACAGTGTGAAAGGAGTCTACGGTGAGTAATCACCTGGATGTGCAGGACCTTTCAGGTTTATGGAATAGTTTTTAGTGGAACGCAAACAGCAGACGGACACAGTGCTGATATTTCCTTCAGGTTTAAAGAAGCCTTAAATGATTTGGGGAAAAATATCTTTATTATTTTTCTAAATGATATTATAATTAATTTGAACTTCTGTGCTTAAGATTTGTATTAGAAGAAGAGGAAGAAGTGTGGTGAACATAAGCACCTTTGAACTGTGGAGAGCAGTAGACGCTGAACGATTATGAATAAATATCCAACTGCGATTATTCTGACTGAAACTGCAATTTTGATATGTTTTGCAATATCAGAGGGAATGGTAATTTTGACATAATTATTCTCATTTTCATTCGAATAACATATTTAAAATGATTACTGTGTGATATTTGTGCAAATCTGTGGGAGACAGATGTTTTCATCCGTCTGTAGAATATGATGTGTACAGATCAGGACAATAATTTAATCTAAAATGGCACATGTTTTAGCTTTAAAGAATATTGCGCATATTGCGGGAGTGATAAAATTGTGATTATTCGTTCAGCCCTAGAGGGCAGTGTGGCATCTCTCAGTGTACAGTTTGCCGTAATGCACTAGAAGAAGAAGAAGATATTATGATTGGAATTTTATTTGTGATATAATCTTTGTAGGTAAACCCCCTTATTTCAATATTCACTAAGCCTACTATACGCAGACAAGGAACCCCTTTGTACACATAAACCTGATGCTGGACTTTATGTAGAAAAGGCAGAAAAGAAAGAAAGTTATTATTGTTTACAGAGAGTGTTTACATGTGCAGGCCACCGTAGTTTTCTGACACGATGAAGAAGGGGGAGGATTGAAGTCTGCAATCTGCAGCCACACCATTAGATGTTACACATTCTTACACTCTGGACCTTCACATGACAAAAAAAAACATATTTTATTGCAGGTTGAATTTCCATAATCAACATTTTGAATCACTCCATACAAGACACAGCAGTGATGATAACTGGAAATAAGAGGCTTATATTTTTATGCAGCCCATCATTTATTGCAGATTGATGAAATGTCTGTTTCCATTAGATTTCTGTGCAACAACATACCCATCACATCTTTTTCAGTAATCTTTTCAAACTCCGATTGATCTCACCGATGATTAACTGCTCATCAGTTCTTTTTTTCATCATCCCTCCATCATTTCATGTGTGCGTAGTGTGGTGTATTTTACCTACTGTCATCATTGCACCCCCTTGGGCCAAAATTAAACTATAGCGTTCGCACACTGAGGTGGTCTTCTTTTAATGACCAGGACTGCTGTGCAGTCTCGTCATTAGCCTTTAGACTACTTCAGTCATGACACGGAAATCATTAAAATGGCTCTGCCATTTAACAAACACATGGAGACATGCACGTGGAGGCGACACACACCATTCCTATATCATTAGCATTAACATCCTGGACACGCACAGGATGAGACCGAGAGATGGACAAAGACAGAATAAAAGAGGCAAAGAGAGCAGCACTGATGATTGATATTAAATATATTGTAAGATTACTCGGCGCCACAGAAAAAAATGTTGCATAAGGAAAAGAGAGAGAGGACATATGAAAATACATTGTGCAGTGTGTATCCTTTTTCCCCCCCCATCAAGTTGTTGTTCTTCCACAGTGCTGTTTATCACCGTGGCAACTGTCACTTAGATGTGTCGATGTGGGGGCGAAGGGAAGTGAAGATATGTTATCCAAAAACAGGAAGCATAAATTGTGGGGCCACATCAAGACCAGAATAATGGACGTCAGAATAATTGTGGAGAATGGAGAGAATATTTTCATTCCTCTGTTGCCCGCCTCCAGTCGAGTTTTTTCAACCTTGGGCTCAGATGAAGGCTGGAAGTAATTTCTTTTTTTTTTCCAAACCACAAAATTAATTTTGAATCGAAGAAGGTCTGTGTTTTATCTGTCAAGTGAAGTGATTACGTTTTTAAAAATTATGATTTCTATGTCCAGGCTGCAGACTTAAATCAGAGAGGGGATGAAGAAGGTGTGACAGTGTATCTTGTTGCATTTGTTACCTCTTGAGGACCTTTTCTGGCATAGACAGTCCCCAGGTGGATCAAAACCTGGTCCTAATGAGGCAGAACCTAGGTCGTTTTCACACCTAATAGTTCGCCAGACTCGGTTCAGTTGGGGGTTTCAACATTCAGCCAGTCAGAGTTTGCTTTCATACTGCACCTTTTGAATAACATATTCCCCTCCTCGCCTGAGGTGGCGCTGCATGAAGAATTACTGAAGGAGAAGACGAGAAAAACAATGGACAAGAAAACTCTGAGCTGCATTAAAAAATTTTTTTGCCCACAATGCCCTGCGTTGTAGTCTGCTTCCTGCATTTGGTTAATTTGAAATTAGCCGAGACCTATGTTTTTAGGCGGACCAGAGTTTGTTTCTTTGGTGCGCATCAGAGTTCGGTTGCGTATTCACACCTCCCCAAACGAACTGGACTTTACGAGCAAACGAACTGGGGTTCAATTAAGAAGGGGTGGTGATTGGAATTGATTTTGTGTGTGTGCGCGCGTGTGTTTGGCAGTAGAAGGGACTCAAGTTGAGTAGGTTATTTTGCTGCAGCAGAAACAATGACATAACAGTTTAGTTGTGATGAAAAATGTTGTTCAATAATTCAAATGTACAGCGACCACCAATGTACTGCAGTGCATAATACAGAGTCACACATAATGCATACACAGTCTGCTTGATCCTCGGACTGAGGCCATTTCTGTAAACATGATTCCCCGTCTCTGTTTTCTTTCTCTTCTCCCTTTTTCATTTTTTTCCCTCTCATAGTTAGCAAGCACTTTTTTATGATGAGATTCTTTTCAGCGCCTCATGTCAAAGTTCTGCGCCCACTCACTCTTCTTTCTGTACATGCACATGTGCGGCCTCAGATACCGCTCATATATGCTGAGAGGACGGTTTGTGTGGAAAGACAGGCTGAATGTGTCATCTTGTGTGTAGGTGTGCAGGGCTGTTCTTTGTACGAGTTCAGAAAAGTTCCATTTTCTTCTGAAAGTTGAATTGTCCACAGTCGATCGGCACGGATATGTGTGTTTGTGCATTTGAGTGGAAGAGTGTGCGAGAGAGGAGATGGTGGTGCAAAGCAGAAGTCGGCAGAATCATTTAAGGGTCACTTTTGCTGAAAATATGTGTAGGCAGCCAGTTTTGAGTTAATTTAGTTTGAAGTTAGTTGAAATGATTAATGCAGGATTACTTGCTACAGTGTAATTTGTGAACAGTTAAAGTGGTTAACGGTTGGCCTTGAGCCTTTGAATAAATATTAATGAAAGGAACGTAGCTTTGTAGACCTCTGATGTTAATTCAAAACCTCTTAGATAAAGGGTACTTTGGACCCTTGATCTGGAAAATAATTTCTGTTTGTGGACGTGTCCGTTAGAAAATGTGATAGTTTTGGTGTAAGAAGGTTTTTTGACTGTTATGTTACTGTTAAATCTAGAAATCGTCATTCACAACCTGGAACATCATGGGAATATTCCTACGTGTTGTTGATCTGAGAGAGGCTTGGACATATGTGGATGGAAATAGGGCAAGTGGAAATAGATGTGCACACCCTTCACATGACTCTTCCTTTGGTGATTGAGGAATTGAAACAGTCAAGCCCATAGGAACCTGCCTACAGCTAACCACTTTGGGTGGCTTTGGAATTAAGTTTACGCTTGCCACGACAATGTGATTTTCTCCTGATGTTTGATAATAAAACAACAATAATAATAAGACTCCGTGAAACAGAACGATGCAGACTGCAGCTGGATCTGTGCATGTGAAGTAGAGCTCGAGGTAATGTGGAGTCCACGGTGTGTTGGACTCAGAGCTGAAGATGCATTCAAGGAAACTATACTTTGTTAATGCTTACAGTTTGTGGCTGAGTGTGATAAGTTATCATCTTCTATTTTTGTTGACCCCTTTTTTTTTTTATTGCTGCAGATCACATTTTCACCAGGATAATAATAACGTTGAAGTTGAGCTCAGAGATGTCATTACTTTTGAATGTTTGCCTTCAATGCTCTTAGAATATGTCTCTTTAAAAAGTAACAAAAATTATTATTGCAAAGTTTCCTGAAACTGGGAGCTGAGATGACTGAGATGTAGCTGAGGCTGATGAATTGTCTTTTAAATGCCTCCAGCTATCCTTATTCTATCAGCCTTTAAAAATCAATTATTAGTCAACCTTGAGTGCAAAGGCTTGTACAAGCCACTGCTGGACTATGCACATTCACATGTTGGAATTTGACCTTGAACTGCATTACACCTCATTTGATTTAGTGGTTACTAGCATAGTTAAAGGAACAAGATTAGATGTGCAGAGAATCACATCAGTGTAGTGTCAGGTGGTTAAAATTCTCCATCAAGGAAAAAAGAAAAGGCACATTAAACTCTTGGTAAAAAACAAACAGCCTGTGCATTCATGTGTGAGTTTGCCTCGCCACAGTCTTTTGACTCTCACACTTTGAGCCGCATGACTCGTCCAGGGGCAAAAAGCCTTTCAGGAAGGCAGCACAAGCCTCTCCTTCACTGAGTGTCTCATTCTTTTCTTTCACCAGCAAATTAACTTCAACGCGAATGAAATGAGACTACAAATAAAAGATTATCAAAAGGGAGGTTAAAAGCAGTCAGTGGAGGAAGTGACAGAAGGTGAGGACAGCTTTTAAGGATAGGAGCAGAAAAGAGGAAGGGAAAAATGTGTGTTGTGATTTGACGCTATACAAATGAATCTGAACTGAAGTTAAATTGAAAAACACAGGATACATTCACCCTGAAGACTTTCACACACAGCTCGGGGCCTATGTGCAGAATAAACACTTTCAAGGCTCTTGATCCAGTGAAAGAAATCTTTGTGCTTTTATGAAATTTGGGCCAAATCAATATAGCCTTCTTTGAAGCATCAGTTTTGTAAAACTGTGCAAAACATACAAAGAATTCCGAGAAGTATTGTGTACTGTAGAAGTAGTTTTAAAAAGTTTTGTCACCTATTGAATCCATTGTAAACCAACAACTAACTATATTTGAAAACCACAGAGTATTTTAGCCTCTTAAGATCTGATGGCTGACACCACACGATCCCATCATTGGAACAAAGACAGTGTCATTTTGTTAGGACGCTGCATGCTCTTCAAATCCTTGTATGGATGGGGAAGATGAAGACGTTGTTTCCCAGTATACCAAAACAGTTACCTTCACTTTCTGCTGTGATGATCATATCAGCTTCAAAATCTAACACAAATGAACTCTGACGACTTGAAACTGGCATCGACACCGTTCATTTTTGCAGAGGCTCTTCCTGCCACCATGGCCGTGTAAACAAACGGAGTCACGTGACATCCCGAGGTCTGTTAACACCTGCATTGAAATGAGTTTTTGTTGATCAGGTTAGAATTGAAAAAGAACATTACCACATGAAAGTACAGGTGCAAATGCTATTCAACACATTGATGAGGCACATTTCGATTGCTAGAGTAGAGACACATTGTGGAAACACTGAACACATATGTAAATGTCAATCCACATGCAACTGTGTGGGCAGAAATTATAATCAAATGCACTTATGCCAAACCAGCGAGGTCGCAGCAGCAGCAGCAGCAGCAGCAGCAGCAGCTGTAAATAAATAAACACACCTCAGAAAGCATGATTCAAAATAACTAGATATTCATGATTGAAATGAAATCTGAGAAAAATTCACATTTATTTCATTGGGCGTTGCCAGATACTGTATGATTCTGCATCAGAATATCTAATAAATGCAGGACAAATGTTCACAAATGTTGTTGAGTCGTTAGTATACATAAATGAGCCAAAAGATTTTCTCTTAAATTTCTCTTTAAATCCATAGAAATTCTATTCTAAGTAACACACCACCTGTTTTTGGTTGCCATTTAATGACGTCATCTGCTGATTGTTTTTCTTTGGTCGTGGTGGTGAAGACAACAATTCCCATGATTCCACGCTGCTTCCCAATGTCATCAAACTACGTCTTTGGTTATGGTTTGGATTGAGCATTTCCTAGCAGCAGAAATGACATGCCGTGCGTTTAAATGCCTTTGACTCTGTGGGCACTGGTGAAGCAGCTATACTTTTAGTCACAGTGAAATCAGTACTTTATTATAGTTGTAGTAAAGCTGTTTTTGCTTTGGGCCTGAGCTCCAGTTGCTACAGAGCCATTAAGGGACTAATTTCCTCAAACTGTCACTACAGCGGCTGCACTATCATATTGTTGGAAGTGAAGAACCATGTGATGCCTCTGGGCAAAGTGTGACCTGTCCTCAATAAAACACTGACCCCATGTGAAAAGGCTTATTAATTTCATTGAATCTCCAAAGAGGCCTCTGTTTTTGATTCTTTTTTTGACATAGATTTATAGCTCATATCAATGCCCGCCAGCAGAGATGCTGAAATGATGCAACAAGTAGCTAAAATAATAACATAATATTTTTTTTAAAAGCAGCATAGTGTTTTTTAAAAAAAATATAAGTAAGGAACAAGCTAGTTTGAATTATAAATAGATGTTACGACCAGGCTTAGGGGAAAACCTGATCGCATAAGGAGACTCCCTCTTCCCAACTCCCAAGAAACCACCAGCAACACACTAAATAAACCATTTTAAAGGTTTATTAAAAACAAGTTCAAAGTGTCTGCTGTCAGTCATTGGCAGGCTGTGAGTGGATCAAGGAAGTCCACTGCTGGGATGGACCAATCAGCTCCCAGGATCCACCTAGACTCTCACACACACACACACACACACACACACGTCATTCACTCAAACATGCACACCTGCAACCCATCTCACACTCACATGCAGACACACACACACACAAGTAAAAAGCAGTCACGACCCTGGAGTCGTAAAACCTCCCCCCCTAAAAAAGAGAATATTTCTCCCCTAAAGAAATGTTCATCCATCCATGAGGGTCGCAGGGGGGCGCTGTGCCAATCTCAGCTGACATAGGGCGATAGGCGGGGTACACCCTGGACAGTTCGACAGTCCATCACAGGGTCACATCTTTTAGAACTGTGTAGTCCACAGTTCTAAAAGATGTGACCCTGTGATGGACTGTGAATGTTGAACAAGTCTAGTCAGTGGCCAGAGAATTGTCTATGTTATTTTTCTTTACAGATTTCTACAAACTCCATTATAACATCGTGGTAACTGGAACACGGCCGTGATAATATGACCTGTGTTTCTTGCTAAATTAGGAATTCATTTTCAATCAGTTTCAATTAAGAGTTAATTAAGAATCCTGTCATGGATTTGTTGTATGGAAATAAGGTGGTGGTTGTGTACAGTCGACGTGATGAGTGCCCAGCATCTAATAATAACAGGAGCACAGCTAACCTTTGTTTGGAAAACAAATTGGTTTGAAGACTTTGGTTAGAAAATCTTAGCAATCGCCGCAGCAATTTAATAAGCTGCAACCTTTAGATCTAGCTCTAAGGTCAGGGTGACTTGTTTTTTTTTTTTTTTGATCAATAGCTTTTAAAGCAGTTCAGATCTCCATGCTAGAAATAGCGCTGAAATAAAAGGGTCCTGAGATGAACACAGACTACTTGTTATCAACCTCTCATTGCATTCAGTGTTGAACAAGAGTGTGGTGTTGTGCCCTACACTTGTATTTTAAATGAAAAATATAATCAGGAAGACAGTGGAAATTACAAAAATTGCATCTGCTTTTAAAATTGAGTCCGGCTGGTAGACTTTCCAAAACAGTCTTATCAGTAATTTGAGTTGGGGGGTATAATTAAACACCATGCTGACAGATGGCTGTCTGCTGTTCACCTGTATGCTTTTGGCATAGTTTGCTTTAGTCAAATGGACAACAGTTTAACTCTTCAGTCTATTCATTTTCTATAATAGGAAGAAAAGATGACGCTACTCAGACATCAGATTCAGTTTGTACTGTGAGACTAAGTCTGGAGTTGGTGGTCAACCAGGCCTCAGGAATCAGAATGTGTCGGGCATTGACCCCGTTCACACCTGCTACTAACATCCCTCCTGAGGGAAGTGAACAGCTCTAAAAGCAGGTGTGGGTGCATCCAAGTGCACTGATCTGGGGTGAATATGAATAAAATCCATGAAAAATCCATCCACATTTGAGTAGAGTGTATTGACTTACACTTACTTACCTCTGACTCTGCTCTCTCTACCTGTGCCAACTCACAGACACACACTGTGGAATTAACTCACACACAAACACACACGGTGACACTGTGTCACAGTCGGGGTGGTTCCGTTCACACGTACAGCAGTGGCGTGCTCGTGGATTTGCATATAATGTTGAGTACATGAGATGCAGTCACGGGAGACGCATTCAGGGTGATTTTAATGACAGGTGTGAACAGATCCGCTCAGCGCTGTCCGTCTGTGAATAGATCGCTCAGAACGGTGGTCATAACACTGACAGTTTTAAGACACGGGGCATCCTTTGCCAAATGTCTTATTGTTAGCACAGACATCGCAAAACTTAATGAGCCATAAAATAAAACATCATAAAAATAAGATAAATGTATGGACTCGTCCACACGTCAGGACTTAGACAATTTAGATTTTGAATAACAGAACCACTGAATCAGAATTATAAATATGGCACAGATAAAAACAAATATTTCACTAACTATTTTGGTAATCGATTCTGAAAATTGTTAGTTGCAGCCCTAAAATGTAGTCAATAAAACCACAGTAAATCAGCATCGTCATGGTTTTTACCAATGTGGACATAAGACAGTAGTTGCACCTTGATGTGTTGCAGCCTTAAAAACAGTGTTAATCCATTTTTATAACTGAATTAAATTATAGGCTGTGAGAATTTATTCACATTTTGAGCCAGAAGTCAACTTAGCATGAGAGATCAAAGTGACTATTAATGTCATATTACTACAGTCACACAAACACATATACAAGATTAAATTATGCACATGTACAATGCATTGAATTAGTCACAGACTTGTCCTTCTAAGTTATATATGTCTTCGCTGGATGTCGATGTGTGTGTGTGTGTGTGTGTGTGCGCGCGCGCTCTTGTTCTTCACGAGCCCTTGCTGTGGGGGTGTCTGTTATTATTAGCACCTCTGTCGCCATGGAAACTATTTCGGTTACACTAATTGGCTTCATAACAAGAAGAGTGGGTACATGATGAACTGGCACAGAGACAGAGAGAAGATCGAGGGATAAATGAGAGAGGGAGTTAAAAAAGGACAGAGTAAAAGTTGCAGGGCATGAAAAGAGTTTTCCAGCGTGAGAACTGGAAATCACAAATGGGAAGCCGTGATGATGGAGGAGACAATAGTGATGGAAGAAGAAAGCAATTGCTATCACCTCCAGATTTTTTAGAAAATAGCAGACATATTCCCATGAGGCACTGCACTTAAGCATCTGTTCTGCTCCTGTGCGCTTGTGTGTGTGTGTCTTTATTGTCTGATGACATGGTAGAGAGTGAAGGCAGGCCATTGCACTGGTTCATTATAAAGCGATATAAAGCTGGCTGTTGCAGTCTCTAGATCACTCATTAGATGAGCTGGAACCATTTGATTCTCTTATTTCTCGCACGGTGACACAACCAGCTTCAAAATCGACCACACTACATCATTCCTGTTAACAATTTGTCATATTCTCTCCACTTGGTTGTTGTAATTTCACTGTGTCTGCAGCAACTTCTCACTCGACCAAAAACATCTCTTTGACGCCAAGGAAGACGCGGCGGGGCGATGTCAGGAATGAGGGGAGACGTGGACAAAACTTTGTACCAATAATGTGACTTTGCAGATTTGGTCACGTCTTGTTTAAGGCCGTCAGCTGGCTTTGACAAAAGTCACAAAATACAAGTAATTAAATGTGACATCCTTTTGCAGAATGCATGGACAGAAGTAAATGAGATGTACTTTAACTGAAAATGACAAAATAACACAGGCTGGCTATGAGCTTGGCAGTGCGGCTGCAGCAGGCTGGTCCATGCATATTGGAGGCACACAGATGGCCTCAGCACTGAATATGGATGAGGGATCTGACACCACAGACTCAGACAGACAGCGTGGAAAAGAGAGAGGAGAGGGAGGAAGGGGAGGAGAGGATGAAGGAAGGAGGAGGACAGATCAGTATGTATGTGTATATATATATATATATATATATATATATATATATATATATATATATATACATATATGTGTTTTTAATAACTTCACTTCTCCTCCTCCTCCTTATCCCTTTCTTTCCCTCTCCTACTCCCCTAATCCTCAGTCTATCCCTCTGGCTATGACTACATGAATTATATAGTGTGTGTGTGTGTGTGTGTGTGTGTGTGTGTGTGTGTGTGTGTGTGTGTGTGCAGTATATTGTGGTTGCTTTTGTCTCTGAGTGGGCTGAAGGCCAAGAGTGAGCAGCGCAACAGTTGCTACCGCTGCATCTGCCGGGTCGATGGTGTAAAGGAATTCTCCGGTGATGCACAGTTTATAAAAAGACAAACACAAACAACACACAATAACACATTTTATTAAGAAGACAAATTCACAAGCAGGCAAGCAAATAGCAATAATAATAAAAAAAAGATGGCACTCACAGACAAACACACACACACGTGCAGAAAAAACAAACATAATACTCCCTCTCTAATATACTCAGGGCAGCATTCTGGCCTCAAGCACTGTATTATTGTTTGTGTTTACATATTAGGTCAGTGTCTATGCATAGTATGTGTGTATGTGATTCTATCTGTTCTATGTGTGTGTGTGTGTGTGTGTTTTATGCTGTAGGAGCTAATGGGATCCTTAGGGTGGTGTTCTTCAGTCTGGTTGGAGTGGTCCAGCAATGTTGTCACATTAACTGCGTGCCTCTCTCAGTAGGAATGAGAGAAAGAGGGGTGGGGGCGTGTGAGGAAGGCCAAGAGCAGAGAAGGATGGACAGCTGGCAGGTGTGATGAACAACGGATGAAGATTAGAGTAAAGGTGACACAGAGGGGATATGAGAAGAGGAGGAGATGATCAGATTAGAAATAGAGATGACGACGAACGGTGCTTTTCAAAAGCAACTTCCCTCCCACAAAGTAAAAGAAGAAGCTTTTCCATCTTACAGCGATACTCAAAGTAAACTAATGAGCTGCGGTAAAATGCATTTAAAATGTTTCAGACACCAGAGACACTTTCTCTTAATGATCAAACAAATGAGATGAATACAGAATCCATTACTAATTTCTCTTTGCAAAGTCAAGTACGTGATTTTATGCTTTGAGACAACCGCGATGTGAGCTGTGTGAAGAAAAACTGCAAAGACCCATGAAGTCCCCAATGAAACACTTTATAGTTATTTTATAGTGTTCACGGATTGGAATGTAATTAGGCAGTAAGGGATCGTCAACTGATTTTGTGGATTTTATTCCAATAAATGCAAAGTAGAGATCATACAGTATTGACACACTGCTCTTAACTTAGATCGTATACTTGTTTACGCTGATAAAGATCAGTTACTAAATGCAGTGTGGTAATGTAACAAAGTACAAATACTTACTGAAGTACAAAATTCAAGTATCTGTTCTTAACTTTGTTATTTATTTATTTTTCTAGCAACTTTTACCTAGTTCCTCGTTACGAGTTGGTGATGGTCTGTATTTATATAGAACTTCTGTAGTCTTGATGAGCTGCTTTACACTACAGTTTTGCCATTTGTGAATTTCTCTGTGAGATGAATAAAGTATCTATCTATCTATCTATCTATCTATCTATCTATCTATCTATCTATCTATCTATCTATCTATCTATCTATCTATCTATCTATCTATCTATCTATCTATCTATCTATCTATCCACCCATTCACACACTGCAACATGGGTTTAAGGACACATACAGTACATGTATAGACTAGCAGAGCCAGGAATTTAACCCACAACCTTCCAGTTGAAAGACAACTCACCCTACCACTGATCTACTGCTTTAAACCAGTTTTAAATTATCAATTTCAGGACCTTTCGTCTTTCTCTTTCAGTGTTGGGATCCATTGTTTTAGCAGAACTCAGTCAGTGCATAACAAATTGCATAGTCTCTTCTACTCAAATGATACATTATGAAGTGATACGATGAATTATGCAGTTTTATATTGCACTCATATGTACAATAGTCCTGCTTCAGAGTCCATATATATAATTACCACGACCGTTAACCAACTGTGTACATTGTGCAACTTTAAAGCTCTCCTTTTTCCAAGAAGTCTTCCCTGTTTTCCCCTTTGTTTTCACTCCTCCTCCACTTTTCCTGTCTCTTACAATCTAGGGAACCATAAAATTGTCTTTCCCAGGGATCAGTTTGTAAAGTGTGTCTTTATGATTAAAACAAGACCCGACTCAGCTCCCCAGTGGCTGCCCATATCAGCTACCGGGCCTTGATTACTTCTTCAGCTATCTCCTGTCTCCATCACCAACAAGGAGATGAAGCGCTCAGTGATATACTTCTCTGTCTGGGTTCAGAGATTTGGAGGTTTGGATCCGCTCTGTGAAATCCTGTCACATTAGACATGTTTTTGTTTTTCTGTGCCGCACACAACATGGTGGCTCAATAAACAAATGTTAATGATTAAGTATCAGCATCTTTCGGTTGGTGCACTCTTTGTCTCAAGGCCTTTGTTCCACTTGTCACCACTGTGTCTGATTTTGTTTGCTCCTTTTATTTGATTTTTCCATTTGCCTGCTTGTTTTGTTTGGAGTCACTTTGGGATTCATTAACGTTTTGCTTCTCAGTTCAGAGATGTAATTTTCTTTTGACACTTGAATGAGCCATTCCATCAGAAAAATCAGTTATTTAAATCCTCCACTACAAAGTCCCCATCATATTAAGCACATCTGCAGCAAAGTATTCATTTTTATTTAAAAATGCATTATTATTTTAGTTTGGCTCAATGTTCAGAGGTGGGACACATAGTATGACATTCCTAGGGATGGATCTATGTTCATCTCCAATCTCCTATTTGCTCACCTAAATACCAGGAGTCTTCAGTGTGAAGCTGCACATCTGGTGACGGTAGCTCAGTGATAGAGCGAGTCGCCTTTCAACTTGAAGGTTGTGGGCTTGATTCTCGGCTCTGCTAGTCTGCATGCCGAGTGATGGAGAAATGCTTTTCTATCACTCTTAATGTTTACTTAAGAACATCTACATTTGTTAATTAAATATAGAGGAAGGGCGACAATATATCACCAAACTCATATTTTGACCCCGCCCTGGTGGTGAAAGATCATTTTTATTGTCTATTGTGCTGTGAACCCTAACCCATAGGCAGCTCACAGTTTTTCCCAAAAGAGCCAGTTTCACGCTGTAATCAGTTAACATGTGTGCCGTAAAGAAAAGCAAGATGTTCTAAGACGCAGACATGCTGCACAAACATCCAGTGTAAACCCGGCCTTAGACTATAAATAAAGCAGGGATTTAGTGCGCCACAGTTTGAATTAGCATTGATATTTTTTCCCCAACAGGTACACATGCCCCTAGACACATACACACGCACAAACCTTTCCTGCAGGAATGAATGCACACCTCAGACATAACACGCCGAATCAAAGCAGAGAGGGGAAAGATGAGGAGACAGAATAAGGAGAAGAAATGGAAAGCGAGGAATGGAGGTGGGGTGCAAATGCAGAGCGAACACGCGGGAGTATATGGAAGTGAAAAGAAACAGCAGAGTGATGTAAAATTGGCACACAGCTGGCCTTTCTGCTCAGTCAGCAGAGTGATGGAGCCGAGAAGAAAAGGTGCAAAGAAAGATGAAGGCTTGTACACGTGAAAGGAAGTGGGAGCTATAACGGCAAAGAGGAAACGGTGAATGTAGGGGACAGAGGAGTAAATGTTTCCCATCAGGAAACTTCAGAGAGAGAGAAAAGCTAAAAGGCAAGAACCACTGCTGCCGACAAACATGACTGACGCACACGGCCAACTATAAATTCAAAGCTATGATGCATGCTGCTCACAGGCGGTGACAGGGAAGAGAGACATAGAGTGATTACAGCACTGTGTGTTGTGCCTGCATTTATGCTTTCAGCCTGGCTTGACTATTTGACAGTGCAGATGTGGCATCCTACCAACTGCATGGATGGTTCCAAGTATCCACGGTTTACAAAATTGAAGACCCAAATGCAGATTGTAAAAATGATCAAATGAGTCTTTATTAAATAAAAAACACACAAAAAGGCAAAAACAAAAGCAAGGAGGAAGAAGCATGAAGTAAAACACAAACACAAAAAAATACCTTAAAAACACAAAGAGCTGAAACTTATGCTGCCTTCATATACTATCGGAATTATGGTAAATACAAGTTCCCAACGTGCAAAATGCAAATGAACGCCCCCTCACGTCTTGATTTCCAGTGGGAAATTGGGAGATTATTTTCATACATGAGTTCCCTAGTGGAGATAACTAACCTTTGTAAGACAAGATTTGTCACAGATGGTAAATAATTCATTTATTATAATTAGAAATACTTTTTTTTTCCTTTTCAAAATACTATACTGATGATTTAGTCTATAAAATACTTAGTACATACGGTTACTCACCATTTACGTTTTGCAGGTTAATTAACAATTCAAAAATTGTTTTCCCTAAGAAGAAAATAAGGATGATGCGTGTGTCAGCCATTTTTTATTTCACTCCAACAACAAAAGCACTTGAACGTAACACACTCGAAAGTTCCAATTTACAGATGGGATGGCTCATCTTTCCGATGACACCTGAAGGCAACAGCGGACCAGAACACGCCGCAACTCAAACAGGACCAACCAACGAAGACACTGGGGTGCACAGAGACTGAAATGCACTAGTGAGACAGAGCTAGTTGAACACAGGTGGAACTAATATTAGGGTGGAACCGTAAGTAAAGGAAGAGGTAGAAAATTAAACTGAAAACCCATTGTTAAAGAAAAAAAAAAGCATCTGAGGAAACACAGTGGTGATGACATGTTATTCACAACGTGCAAACTCCGAGACACAGGAACAGAGAAGCATTTAACTAAAAACATTGGATGTAACAACCTAATTTTCAAGAAGGAAAGAAATCTACGTTTGCCTTATGATACATCTGAACCTACAAATAAAAAAGCTCCAGGCTCAACCACACAGAGCTACACTTACACGCCTTTTTCTTTTCCTCCTCTTTACCTTTCCCCTGCTCTCTATCTCTTTCAGAGTTTTGAGTATTTATGATTTAATCACAGGGAGCGCGAACAGACGCCGCGGTTCCCACCTGTCACACACACACACACACAGAGTGGGAACAGGACTAATGACACCGTGTCACTTCGTTTTAAATTGTCTCATTTTAAAAGTGGTGATCGCTTTGTAATTTAAAGAAAATCCAAATGTTACGGTTTAAATTGCATCATACCACCTCTGCTTGACACAAATTTAGTAGAGTATACAATTAATCAGGACAAAAATCTCTTAGTACCCAGACATTTAAAAATATTTCTTTAGGGACAATATATAAATATATATATATATGCCCAAATTTAACATCTCATCTTTCAAATGATTTATCGCTATGTTTGAACCAAGAAGGAACTTCTCTCATCACGCCGTATGCAAAGCGATAAGTTGGAAAGAAAATGTATGCACAATTTATGCATTGGAGAAGTGAAAGTAGAAATTATAAAGGCCTTTCAGGGGATCATTCCCTTATTCTGTGACACACTAACTTATGCCGAGGACACACTTTTATCTGTCACTGACCTTCCCTGCACTATATTTAACTTGTTTTTGTTGAACAAACCAGTTTTAATTGACGTGTCTACAAAGAAATAATGATAATTATTATCAAAGTTAACTCTATTTCTAGTTTCAAAGTTTGTTTACTTCCGGTGTGCACTGACCTCTGACATGAAAGCCAGAAATTATCCACGCGAAACAGTCACTGATATGCGAGACTGACGATAATAGTTGAAGATGGAGGGGAGAGGGGAGGGATTATCGGGCCGAAGGTTTCATTTTTCTGAAGCTGAGCGACGGAACCAACGATAAAGCAAGGGTTTTATGTAATATGTCATTTATTGACGTACGTTGCGATCCTTTGCCTTAACTGTCAAAAAAACAGATGCATAATATGTTGGCAGCTGCCCGGCGACATTCATTTAAACACCTACCCTGCGTACCCTGAGTCTCTTTTGAATCTCATAGTTCTATGTGTAATTCTGAAAAGAAACATACAATTGAACAATGGCGTCTGAAATGCACACTCTCTGATTACTCATTAATTTAGTCATTGGAAGAAACGCAATCCTTTAATCTCGATTAATCTAGTAAATGAATTTCAAGACGAGAGATCTATGTTATTTTTTAATTTCTGTCATTTTTACTTGGTGTAAGATAATTGTTGAAGCAAGGTGGAGGATGGCAGACAAGGCGGGAAAAAAGGCAAGGTGATGTCATCTCCTCAGGGATTAAACTGACTGCTTAATTCAACTCATCAACCTGGAAGTCAAAGTCAGAGGGAGAGAAGAAGGTCAGGTTTATGTACAAAGGATGGAGGATGAAAGAAAGAGAAGGCTCTGTTCTGTATCTTTTGCTGTTTAGTTTGATAAGACGAATGAAGATTACCGGTTTGTTTAAACACTGATTCCAAACGAGCTCCAGCTAAGACATCTGTATCTGCACTTGTCAAAAAGGCGGACACGTCTGTTCAGTCAGAGTCAGGGCACATTCCACAGGTAGACGAGATTTCCCGGACACACGGGGAGAAACAGCGACCCTTTCAAATTTAATTTTCACGCTGACGTTTGGGAGTCCTGGCTGCATGACAAACAACGAATGACCTTTTCTTCTAATAACACACCACTGATACTGCCTGCTCCCTGAGACACACACACACACACACACACGGGCTGGAGATGCTGTCAAGAAACTCTAAATTCCTGTCATTCATCCGTCGCCTTCCTCTTTGTCTGAGATGAAGAACCTGCACGTGTACTAATAACTCTGTGTATGTGCATCTATCAGTGAACATGTGTGTGCATGTGAGTATATTTAGACATGTCGGCATGCCTTCACAGGCAACCCTCTTCTCCGTTACCATGGAAACCACAGAGCCAAATTGTCAGTTTGCGCCACAAAAGAGGGGTAAGTGATGCAGATCAGTGATGTCTTTCTGTGTGTGTGTGTGTGTGTGTGTGCGTGTGCGTGTGACTAAAGCTCTAGATTAAAGTTCGGATTAAGATATTAATTGTTGGTTAAGATTAAGGTTAGGGTTAGGGATTGTGTTTAAGGTTAGGTGTGATTTTAAAATGAATGGCAGTTAAATCAGAGCAGTCTCTCAAAAATATAAAACTGTGTGTGGACGATTCACTTGAAAGCTCAAGTGGGATGATGTGTGTGTATGTTTTGGTGATTGAGTCCGATAAAACAATATTGGAGGCATCATGCTCTCACCCTCGGCTACTAAACGTTTCCATGCGTGTTTGACCAGGAAATTAAACCGTTTTGTGCTTTCCAGACAAACACTGAGCCATTTGACCTCCCCCATTGTCTCTCTGCCAGCATCACTGACCCATTCCCACCTGCCAGTCTTTAGTCTTCATCTTCGTTCCGTCTCCACCGATATCTCTTCCACTCTTTCACTCCTTTTTCTGTTATCTCTCCGCCCCTCGCTGGGCGATCATGAGGAGCTGCAGCTGTTTCAGGAGGAACCAACTAAGAAATGATGAGATTTTGCCAAGGATCATTTAACTGCTTTTGGGGGGGGGGGGGGGGGGGGTTAAAATGTTAGACTCTTAAACTTTCAAAGACAAGCTTTCAAAAGAGCTTGTTTGAGTGAGTGGAGAAACTGGGGAAAAAAGTTAATTCAAGACGATATTTAAATAGATTTTTGAATATGTGACATCATCATTATCATATTAGAAGATAATATTTGCCATATAATGATACAGATTAGATAATAATATATGTTATACTTTCTATATTATATGAGCAGATACTGTAAATTCTGACTTGACGGCACAGATTTTTAATCTAGTCGCATCAAAATCTTGGCTTGGCTGAAGGAGACCGGGCAAAAATGACCCTGAAAGTCAGCTGTGGGTGTTCTTGTTAGGTCATAGTAATTTTGATGGTAGTGAAGGAGGAAGTTAGGTAGCAAAGTATTAAAAGTAGGGAGAGATTGTGGTGCAGGGAAGGAGCACAGCAACAACAGCACTGGACTATGAGCTGGAGAGAGCTTGTTGTTTATTCCAGTCTATTTATCCATGTTAGATTTCAACCATGACCATTGCACACGTCCTCGAAAATGTGTTATTTGATACAAAACATGATTTTCTCTTTTGTTCAACAACTTGAAAGCATTTTCTTGTGATTGCTACAATGACAAAAAAAAAACTAAAAACATCCAGCCACTGTTTTGCTCTCATGAGTCATATCTGAGGGCAAGGACAGTTTGGCTTTGAGAACTTGGGATGGCAACGTCAGTCTGTCAGATGGTCATTTTCAATATCAACTGGACAGATTGAATAATTTGTTCCATTTGTTTATTGACATTTCACCATATGTTCATTTTGCACCACACGTTCCTCAACGTTTTAAGTGAAATATCTCAATATTTACCAGTGGGAATGGGACACGGGTTTGGAAAGAGATGATAGTCCGTCTAGTTCGTCAGTCTAGACTCAATGTGGCTTCTCGTGCCACCGTGAGGTTTACATTACTGTTATGGGTGAAATGTCTTCCTATTAGGGGGTTAGTACATAGAAATAAAAAAAAAAAAAACTTCCTTAATTTGTCATCAGGTCAGAATGTTATTTTGTCCAGTACTTTGATGATCAGTTTCAGAAAGACCAGTGTGATTGATACCAGCTGTCAATCACACTGGTGTCCATTCTCATGTGGGAATGTAATTTACAAAATTGACATCATGTTCTATTGAAGAAGACCTGAAACTAGTTATTGAGGCTATTAATTCCTCAGGAAACTGTTTACTGAGGACAGTTTACAGTTTACAGTTGAAATCCTCAAATATAAATGTGTATCGCATAAAGTTCGTGGCATACATGCGGGCAAGGTAAACCTCAGTGTGACGATACAAAACTACTCCACAAAATGCAGGCGTCGGTTTTTTGAGGGAAATTACAATGCAATTACTTTGTCAGATTCTTCGTAGTCTCTTAACCTCGGGGCGCATTGTTCGCTGTTCCATAATGAGACATGCTGACAATTATCAAAATGAAAGTAAAAACTGCAGCCCGCTGTAAATTGTGGGGACACGATCAGCACAATCCTCTTCAAACAAAGGGCATGTGGGCGTGAAATACGCCAGCGGAAGGGCTCCAGCACCACACCGTCACAAGGAGGGATGCAGCCAAGCTGAAAGAGGGAGGAAGAAACTTCAACCCTCTACACGTAGCTCTTCTTTTTATTCTGCTGAAGGTTCCTCTAGCTACACATGCACGTAAGCAGCAAATAATAGACATATTAAAAAAAAGGATCTTGTAAGACTGAGGGAAGAGATGTGGCTGTGAACTGTGGTGCTGTGCTTTAGGTTATGCCTCGAGGAGCGTGACAGTGTTCTGTCTACATGTGTATGTGTGTAGATGCGATGAATTATGGGAAAGAAGCACAAAATGTGTGTCATTGGGGTTTGGACGAGTAGAAAAGAGCAAACACAGTGTCCAGGGCTCATGTAAGGACATCATTTGAATTTGGAGTGGCACACTGTTGGGTTCTTGAGCATTTGCACAAACAAAGGCATGAGCCGCTTATCTCATCCTCTCACATTGTTTTATTTCACTTCACTTCATCTGTGTGTTTTTCTGTGTGTGAGTGGCAAGGAGTGCGCACATGAGAGCGCAAGAGAGGGATGAAGGAGGGGAGGAGCGGAGAGAGAGAGCGAGAGAGAGAGAGGAGATGGTATCAATGCTGCTCGGTGGAAGCTGCCATATATTCATAGACGACACATATGATCTACTGTGTAATGTGCTTACAATTTTGGATGGAGCACCTTTACACACACACACATGCACACTCACTCTTTCTCAGATTAATTTAATTTCCAGACAAGCAGTTGAGGGACGGTTGTGACGCTGTGCTCTAAGTGAGAGAAGATGTGCTGCCTTTGCTTAGTCCAATAATAACAAACTAGTAATTCTCACATTTTATGGGTAGGACTTTTTTTTTTGTCTAATGCATTAAGCAGAGGAAACCTGTTGAAAGTGCACACTGTACTACTTAACTTTTCTTAGAAATGGAGCTATCATCTTGGGAAGTGCGTTGAATAAGCTGTGCTTGCGTTATAAACGTGGTATATAGTTTATAACAGATTGACAGATTGGCACCAAATGCCAGTACAAGCACCAGCTTTTTTATGTTTTTTTGTAGCAGGTCCACAGGCCGTGCACCTGCTCTAAGGTAAATAGGGATTTAAGTTTAAAAAAAGAGTGAGTAAAATGAATAATTTAAGAAATAAATTAGAAGGGAAGCATTTGGGAATGAACTGATTGGGCATATTTTGCAAAAAAACAAAACATTTTTGGAATTTCCAGGAAACAAAACAAAAGTCTTTCCATTCTTTTGCCCATGGTGGACTCTAAATAGAATTTTCCATTTGTGTCGACAGTAGTGTACAACGACAGAGAGTGCACAAAGTCGAACAAACCATTAGAGATTTTTGAGTGCTCTTCCTACATGTGTCTAAACCCGGGCTAAAGAGTACAGGTCAGTATAAAATCAGTATAAAATCAGTATAAAATAGTTTTTACTCGTGTTATCATATATGTATATATATACCTCTATGTATATAGATATATATATATATATATATATATATATATATATATATATATATAAATGCCGTCTGTCTGCTTGTGAACCGTGTGATTATGGCAATGATAAAATCCTTGTTTAAAAGAATAAAAATCCCTTTCTATTCTGTCAAAAGACAAGTACACAGCAGCAGGGGAGTGTGGCAGAGCGAGGTTGTGATGGAAAAATGGAATCTGTTACAGTTAGCGATGTCAAAGTAACCGTACAAATGGCCCATTGGGATGTAAAATTGGTGACACCTTGGGAACAAAAAGGAGTGGCGAGAATGAGATGAGTGAAATGTATGGAATTGGTAAAGGAATGATGGATGACAGGTTATATTTCGCAAAGGAAGGTGCGAGGTCTTTGTGTGTGTGTGTGTGTGTGTGTGTGTGTGTGTCAAACAAAGAGAAATCAAGGTGTAGGAAGGAATTAATCGGCACTCTGTTCTTCTCAGCGAGCCGCTCTGATGGATATTGTTATGTAAATGATTGTTCCTGAGTTTGCGCTGCCGATCCTAATTTTGCCTCCTAAAATCGAAACGCAGGTGGGGGCTATGTGGGTGTAAAAGATCACACGCAGCGAGTGAGTGGAGTGAACCACGCTGACCTGTGAGTCACAGTAACCTGCGTATCGGAGCGGTTAGAGCTGCTCGGAGCTCGGCTCCCACTGCAGGTTTAAACCAGTCATGGAGATCTTATTCTGCCCACACCGTTTCAAACCTGGATGTAACAGTTTGATCCTGTCTTTTCACTAATCGCCTTTGAAAAGAGAGAAGTTTTGTCTTAAGTTCAAAAAAAGTTGCCAAAACAACATGGGGAGCAGATTTAGGACGCTGCCCCCCCTTACGTGGATGCAGTACAAAAGATGATCGATGATGATTCAGAAATCCCTTGTCTCAAAGTGAGTCTTACTGAAACTGGAAAGAGAAGTTGAAAATAAGTGGTGCAAAAACAGATGCTACGTCTCTTTTCTCACCTCAGCCCCAAAATACAAGGAACTCTGACAGACTGTCCAGACCGAAATCCCCTTTTTTAAAAATGCAAAGGCTGCACTGCGGGGAGTATATTGTTTCAAATGCTGATGACATATATTCTAGGAATGCCAGTTTGAGTAATAGATCCATGAATATTTCAAGTGCGTCACACACCCAAACACTGCATAGCAGCTTGTTATTCAGTTATTTTACCTTCTTTTTGAAATGAGTGCCAGAGAACCTGTTGAAATTCCCCCGTGGCAGATTACAAAACACTCTGATGAAAATATACACGGCGTGTTTTTGATTGACTGACGAAGCGTGTGTTCAGTATGAGTCACTTTCAGATCCTCCTTCTCTGGTCAGACAAACCTTGGACGTTGACACATCATTGTTTATTATTTGTCCTTGCACTGCTTGTGTACGGCCGTGTTTTTTTTTTTCTTTTATGTTTATCGTCAAAAGTTAGCAGCCCAATTAAAATAACTGAAAACATAATTTTCAACAACATTCAGATGGAAGCTGGAGCTTTGTGTTTGTTAAAAACACGTAAACACCTAAAATGTGACCTAAAATTTAATGGAAACATGGAGTTTTGATTTAAAATACTTGTCTGGCCCTACATTCATGATTTTCTTCGAAAAAAAGTGGATGTTCTGTAAAATATGTGCATTTCTACAGCCTCATCAAGCTTTTAAAAAGAGTTCACAAACTCTCCTCATTAAACCTTAAGATATTTGATCAAACAGTAAGGAGGGGGGGGGGGGAAATCCATAAGTGTGTGCTTGAAGCTTTTTAATGCTGCAGGTTAACAGATGTGAAGAAAATTGAATGATTCCAAACAAACAAAAACAAAAGTAAGAATTAATTCCCTAAAATCGAAAAAGTACTCTACCACAGAGAATAGGAGTATCTACTTTGTGTAAACATGTTTTGTGAATAAATCTCTATTAAGTCTGCAACAAGAAGAAATATAGCCCTCGAATGTTTTAGTCACATCAGTGATGAATACAATTGTACAACTTTGACACAACAGCCATACAAAGGTTAAATATTTTAAATGATGAAATAAATGTTGACAAATGTCAGCAGAGTTAGGTTATCATTGCATAAATGTTAATTGTGTATTTGGCATTTCACTGATAGACTCAGGAGTGACAGGTACTCTAAGTAAGGAAACGGACAACCTATATGCATTCTGAGAGATGGACAGGGTTCAAAGTGTGTATGTCTCTGTGTCTGTAGTGGGGGAGTAAATAATTACAATTACGTTTTCTCTGAATATATTTATTGAATCTTGGTGTCAAGAGGGTCACACAGTAGGTGTGGTGGTTAACGCTCTTGCCTTTGCAGCAGTTGCTTGTCTCTGTGTGTGACCTGTCCCGGAGTGTCACCCCTGTTTTTCTCCCTATGTCATCTTATGCTCTTGTACTCATTTCAAGAATTGAATTTCCCTATACATGACGTGAGTTCAGTCCCAGCGTTGTTTTTGATTCATAGACGTAACCCACTTGTTTCACTGTAATGCCAAGGTGGTTGAATTTGAGATGAAAGCTCACCTGCTGCATCAAGAGTGTGCGTAAACTCCGCTTGACAATACATTTTGCTCAAACACTCAAGGTTGAATTGTTTATCTTGATTATTTGTCCTTTAAACATATCATATCTTGTCAAGGAAGCTTCAGGCTTCAGGTTTTTATAAAGGAGTGTGGATTCTCACTTCATCGCTGATATCACCACCCCTTCCATTCCTTTCATTTACTTATTTATTTATTTATCACTGTCGTCGCATTCAAGTGTCGTATTTTCTCACCTTTTCTCGTCTTTATAGGTTTTCTTGTGCTCCCATTGTCCTCTCAGTACAAGTAAATTATGTTTCTCTTCCTCCTCAATTATAGCAATGACATAAAAATTCATCCATTAAAAACAAAAAGGAGAAGGTGGCACAGATATGGATGTGACAACAACAAGTTTGCTCCTGATTTATAATGATTTTTATTATCAGTATTAGTATCAGAGCAGACTGGTGTTAACATCATATTTCAGTGCAATGATTGTAAAACAATTTCGTTTTACTTTAACGATATGTATTTCTGGTATATCACTCCATGGAAACACCTGGGACATTTATTTATTTTATGGGTAATGTCAGTCTGTACCAATGAGGAGGTTCAGTCATCCAGATCATGTTTCTAAGGCAACAGAAGTTAACGACCCTGGATTTTTTATTTCATCCCTTCTTTCATCTCGTCCATTTTGGATGAAAAGTGAAACTTCTTCAGGAACCTCGGTCACGTCCAGTTGCCTTCATGTAGCACGTAGAAATAGTGTCAGTCTCACTCCTGTGAATTCACTGCAATCTAAGTAGCTACTTAAATTTGGCAATTCAGACCAGCTTCAAGCCTCAGCGCTTCGACTTTAATAAGCTGCTTCTTTTATTCAGGAAAAAAGAGTTCAGTGTTGTTACTGTTAATTTGATTTTGATTCAGTCTTAACATGCTTCAGTTTAAGAAGATGGGTGTTTAATAAAAAATGTATATAGGGAGCATTCATCTGAATATTGAAGGACATGGAGTTTTTAAGGGTGGTGATTTGACGTAAAAGCGGATTCCAATAGCAGATGAAAACAGTATAATCCCGCAACACTGGATTAAGATATAATCTGACGAGAAGACGCATGTTAATGCCAGGTGTACATGACGTTTGTTTGTGCAGGATCTTGTGCAGATATTTTGTGTTTTTTACAGCACGTTTAGAAGAGAAAATATGGTTCTTTGTATGAAAGCACCTATGAGAGCGTTTGTCTATGTTTGTGTGTGTGCATGTAAGTATCAGGAACAGTCGCTGAGATGGAGAGCACACCTGTGTGTGTGCGTGCGTGTGTCTTAATCCTCTCTGTCAAAATGATTTTACAGCACTTGCTCATCTCCGCCAGTCTCTCCAAACAGAGGAAGACTATATTAGTCACACCTCCTCCACTCTTGCTCTTAGTCTCTCCCTTTATCCTGTCCTCCACAAGTGTGTGTGTGTGTGTGTGTGCGCGTGTGTGTGTGTGTGTGTGTACGTGCACACTGTGCAAGTGTGTTTGTGTGTGGGATCAACGGTTTTACGTAAAGCTCCATTGAAAGGCAGGAATCAAGCAGAGAATCCTTGGCAGCAGAATGCAATCGCTGCTCAATGGGCCATTTTCTGCAGAGCTGACCTTGCCATATTGAGTTTTCTGCAGAGCGGTGTACTTACACAAACACACACACACACACGCTCCCACATACACTTATACTGCAGTCTTCAGATGATCAAGCTGCAGGGATAGATACAAAAATTAAATAATAGCCTCACACACAGACGCACAAAAACATGCACAGGAAGGAATTGTGACAATACGTACGTAGCACACAAAAGACAAATCTACACGCCCCCCCCCCCCCACACACACACAAAAACACACAGACAATAACAGAAATTTCTTTTTTTTCAGAATTGTGTACCCATGTTTTGTTTTGTAATGATAATTACCACCTAATCACATATTCACTCACAGTGGGTAATTATCCACACAGCCTTTTATACAAAGCGCTTAGTGTGCAGACGTGGATGTTTGCCTCGACGTCAAAGGGACGTAGTTTCCTCCATTGTGGAAGTGTGCTTGATGACCTGATGACCTCTTCATCATAACCTCTCTGTCACCTCTAACCTTTAACCCAGACAAAGTTTGGGTTGGGGGGGTTTACATCTGCATGATGTCAGGCTGTAATATGTTATATTTCAGATATAATATGCTATGCTTTACTGCTGATCGAGTCAGACCTGTTTACATGGTGTTTTCAAAGGTCCAAAGCCTCATTTATGCTCCACTCAACTCAAACTTTATTTATCTAGAGCACCTTTAAAATGAAAATTGATGAGAATAAAAACAATAGAAAAATAATAAAACATAAAATTGTTTTAAAGGAGGTTTTAAAAGTCTCTAGGACTGTGTATAGAAATGCACATTGGCTTAATGTTAAAAAGTGAACCACAGGAAGTAGGACAGAAGGAGCAGTTACTCTGCTGGGTCTGAAAAGAAGAGTGGAAGACAATGGGGAGAAGGAGCCGATAGCTCACATTTGATTTGCGATATCAGTAAACATTTTCTGAGGAGTTATTGGTCTCATTTTCTAGTTTCACATCATCTTCAATAGAACACGATGTCAGTGTTGTAAATCACATTCCCATTTAGAGGGGAAAAGAAGACAAGATAAGCGTGGTTCATATGAGTGGACTGACAGTGTGATTGACAGCTGGTATCGTCCAATAGGAGCCTGGCTGTAGGTGACGTCTGTGAATCTCTGGTTGCAGAAATGTTGTCATGACACCTGATCTCTTATTGAGAATCTCAAGGCTTCATAACTGGAGTTTGCTTTGCAACTGGAAGACTTTGTCCATTTGTTTGTACACTATACGGTGTATGCCGAAACCTTAAGGATTCATGTCATGTCATGTGATTGTCACTGCCCCCATGTTTCAATTTCAACTGACGGAACGACACATATTTTCCAGATTGCCTGCTTCATCCGATGCACTGACCATCTGTATCTCTTGCACTCGTGTAACAGTTCAAAATCACTTCTAAATTTTATCAACAACTCCACCAAATCCATTTTTAAAATGTAAAGCATATAGTTATTTAAATTTTTTGTCAATTGCTGACGGAAAAACGTCTAATCAAACATTAATATCTGAAAATGTTATTTTATATATGATAATATAATAATTCTCTGTCTTTCTGTCTTTCTTTTTCTCATCTATGTCTCCCCTCCCCTGTCGTTGATGCTCTTGGATGCATTCTTTAAGGTAAGAGACTCTTACAAACACAACTGTGTAATTGATGATAGATAGATGATTTATGAATATGATTTCCACATATATTAAAAGATTGATGGAGTGAAACGGGGATGACGGATCAATAGACAGGCTGATGAACAGAAATTGATTGAGGGACCGACAGAAGAGTATCAGATCAACAGACGGTCATGTCATATTAATGTTTCCACAGAGATAGAAAAATAGATGAAGATAGACAGATATACAAAGTGCTATTACCCGGAAAAAAAAGAAAAAAGGGTGGACAGAAGGACGGTCATATCTACAAGTCTGCTAACAGACATTTTGGCTATGATGGCCTTCCTCTGTTGCCATGGCAGCACTGTCACATACCAGCTGGACTGGAGAATAGATGCCTGCTACTCTTCAACCAAATGACGTGATCAATTAAAGAAATAGTACCTTCCTGCAGAAAGGAAAATTATGAAAATACACCCAACCTATAGAGAAGTATGATCTTAACTCTGACCGTGATCTCTGCAGTACAACCACATTTGTCTTGTATCACATGCTTCAACGATCATGAAAAACCCAAATCATCAACCCATATCATCTGAAACATCCATGACATCGCAAACAAACAATGTATATATATATATATATATATATATATATATATACAGTATATGTACTTTGTAGCAGCTATTCTATGAGCATCACTTGGCCCTAGAGCTTGAAAAATCCATATCCATAGAGGTAAGAGAAGAGTGACACTATTACTGATGAGCTACTCTGGTCAAATTGGATCAGGTTTTGTTTAAATCTGGCGTCAACATCCTTCTCAGCCGATCTAAAAGCAAGTCAACAGCCCTCTAAGTACAGGTGTGAACACGTCTGAGATGCCACGTGTCAGAGGAGAAGTCTGGAACACATTCACACAGTCGTGTCAATGCAAATACGTCCCGAGCCGCCACACAGCTGACGTCCCCTCAGTTGTAATATTTCCATTGCTCACAGAGTTTACTCAGTCCCTCTATACACAGATCACCAGAAAGCCATCTATAAATGAATTTGTCAGCTGGTGCATCGCACCTCCTGCTGTTTGCTCACTCCTCAGAGCTCCGCCCCCAAACAATCATATCACACATTACCTTAAGAGGAGTGGAGGAGAGAGTGCTGCGAGGATAGTTTCATTGATACTGACGTCCTCAGTGTCTACGTCGAAGAAATTAACATAATGATATGATAAGTGTGTTAAACACTTATCAGTGTCTCAGGCAGGTAGACAGTGACAGGTTGTGATTGACAAGTGAGCCAGCGAATGAAATGGTTGCTCATTTTACCTCAGAATTGCGACGGCTAAAGACAGATCTTTTCCTAAGACAACTTTATTTATTCATGGCTATGGACATGAAGATGAGTTTAACAAATACATAAGAATTGGTTTGGAAACCAACAGCTTTAAGCAGCAAACCTAATAATAGCAATTTCAAACAGCTAAATTATAAAGGATGAGGTTTAATCCTGTTTTTGATTGGTCTATGGGTTTTTTTGCCATTTTTTTTTGCAATTCACTGTTAGAAACAATTCAAGTCTTTTCAGTTTCTCATCCTCAAATTAGAGCACAGATGTTGACTCACAGTGTAAACGCTCCATCTTGTTTTAAATCTATAAGCTTAATCGATAAAACATTTGCAGATTGAATTGCAATCCTGACATATATTGTATATGTCAGAAAATGCATTATTAGATATTTTATTCTAAATTATTCCAGCTATGAATACGATAATAGTGTCATGATCCAGTAAAATATCAATATTGTTTTTGCATACAAAGATTATACACACTTCAAAATCCTACTTTACTGTAAGATGAGCTGCTTTTATCGCTGCCACACAACTGCTTCATTGAATCTTTTCATGCATCCTTTGTCACAGAACTGACACAAGTTTCACCTTATTCTATATCTTATAATCATTATTATGTATTACTGGATACAAGTTCAACATTCAAAGGGAAAGTGCAGCGCCTCAATATATGTCCCCTAACCTTTACATCCATATGTCACTGCCTGATTATTCTCCGAGTCATTAATCACTCTCTCATTATTATCTCAGAAGACACTCTCGCTCTCACGCGAGGTTGTTCATGAACAGAAGTTAAATACTTCGTGCTGTATGTTATCTGATAAACCAGAGCCCGTGCGATCAGATCTGTGGTGTAAATATGATTTGAAAGGCTGACGCATTGTTAACGCTACCTCCTGTGATCTCAAGTGAAAGCAAACTGTGACTCCGACTGCAACCTCATCAAATTTCAGCTTTTCCTGTCCAATATACTATTTAGAATCACAAATATGTACACTTTTTTTACCATTCTTCTTCTTGGTGCCTATGTTACCCATAATGCAACCCGATTACCAACAGTTTGCAGTTAGAGTAGGTCATGCAGATAAGGAGCAGTCAACCTTCCCCTGACCTCTTTTTCTCTGCTCTGTCTGAAAAAAAGAATTCTGGGTCACCTTGAGCAGTGGGTGTGTGTGTATATGATGAATCCGTAGGTTTCTGGATTCATAAAAACCCCTGAGACAAACTGTGGCATTCTCCTTTAATACCTGGTATACAGATTACCCAGATTACCAGATATCCAGAAACAGATCTCACGTTATTACTGAGCATATGAACGATCTGTATCTCTCCGTCTGCCGACTGCATTCTTTCGTTCACCTCTTGCTTTCTTTCCTCTGAGCTGTACAACCCCAATCTGATCCACCTGAACCTGCCTTATATTGACATCCCATGTCTCCATCAATCCCCTGGCCTCGCTCATCTGTCTTTTTTTTTATTTAAATGAACACTCCCTCTTGACGTCTCTTTCCCTCTCCCATGGTCTGCCATCTCTCAGTGACTTCATCATCATACCTTTCAATTTGTTTTCTTACTCTGCTCCTTTTTTTTCTGGATCCACATTATTGATTTCAGTCAGTCTTATCGGTGAATTGATCGCAGTTGAGGCCAACATTCAGATTAAGGGTCAGGGCACCAGAGTTGCATAATTCATCCTAGAATGTGCAGATTTTTGTGCATGCTGCATTTTAGTGCCCGTGTTTCTGTATTGCAGTTTTCTGTTTTCTTTCCTTCTTTATGAGCGATCACAGCTTTCTCTTAGGAGTTTACATCGCGCACGTGTGTCTGTGCATACACGAGAAACGTACCCTTCTCGTGGGTATCGAGGGCCTTTTCCAATGTATCACGCCGACACACACACATGGATGCACATTTAGTACACACCTTTGACACAAATGTGTAATTGGCTGTGCAGTCATTCATCATACACTTTCAATTTACCATGTCCTATATGTAGTTTAAACCCCCGATTAACACACAATCACCCGAAAGCGCATACACATTCCGATTGCACAGGTTAGTGACGTGTAACAAGTCTAACATAAGAGGCACCGAATGGTTGACTTTGAGTGTGTGTGTGTGTGTGTGTGAGAGCAAGAGCATGCGATAGAAGAGAATTAATGGTCTGACTATAATCTCTGTGTTTAGCTGTGCCCGCTCAAAGGAAACACGTTCAAAGATATAAAGAGAGGCCAAGGCTACAATAGAGCAGTTGTTGTGAAAAATGGTCAATTACGCCGAGAAAGTCATCAAATATTAAATTGAACACATGACGATGTTTGTTTTCCAGCTGCAGAACTCATGCCTTCTTCAACACCTCTTGTTAAAAATGGAAAAATGCCATTTCAGCAGCCTCGTATATACTTCGGACCAAAATGCATCACTCCAGCGTTTACCAGGTCGAAGCAGTTTGAATCCTACACATCATGCGTGTGCAGGCGTGTTTTGTCACTGTTAGCGCACAGTGTTCAGCTGTGATTAAAGTATGGAATAATTTGTGATGCCTTCTCTGAATTAAGCTTGTATTTAACACAATGTCATGCACACTCTGAGGCACACACACACACACACAGGAGATAGGAGATGCAGCTATATTGAAATTCAAAGTAGACTTCTGCAAGTCCCTGATAAGACAGCCTAAGGTAAGATGCAACAAATATTAATATTAGTTTTTACTACTTCACTGGGTGTGTGTGTGTGGCTCTCAGTGTGTGTGTGTGTGGTTGTGAAGTAGCTGCCATTCAGCACCAAACACACCATCAATCAGTACTTGTCCAATCAGCTAAGTAGACCTCACTGGGACTTCTGTGCCTGTGCCTGGACTGCTTCATTTAATTCATTTTAATTCAATATATTACGTTTTCCCATTTAGTCAGCAGAACACACGTTAAGTTAAGTACAGTTTGTCGCCATCTCCGTCTCTCTCTGCCCTAAGTAAACCAGCCGCATGATGGACGTAACAAAGCAAATGCACATTTTCCTGCTGATGATACAATCTACTTTCCCAACAGCCTCTTTCAGCCACAGTCAATTTCTCCTCAAGCTGGTAGTGGTGTAACACCGACACCGTGTTCATGTGAACTGTTTCTAAACTTTGCTGCAGCATTTTCATACCATGTAGATTTATAATTTTACTTATTTGTTGTTATTTTGTTGTCCCTGGAAGGGCAATTCATTTGCAGCTTAACAGGCACACAGAACTCACAGCACTGTGTCTGTTTCTTTGCATGCTTGAGTGAGTGTTTCATGTCATTTCTGTTCTGCCACATCAGGCTTCCCGTCCAGTCTGCTGTGTCTGCGTGTCTTTGGCAGGAATCCTTTAGTCGAGAGTTATAGCCTCATGCTGAAGCTTCACACCGTCATGCCATTTGTGTGTGTGCACGTGTTTGTGTGTGCATGCAGACCTCCAGGGCAAGTATTGATTGAATGGCTGGTGCCCCATTGTCAGCACACAGTTAGCCTCATTAGAAATAGGTCACGGCGTCACATCCTCTTCCCTCCTCACATACCTCCATCCCATCTTCTAACTCCACCTTCACCTCAGCCACTCCTCTCCTCATCTTTGTCACCATTTCGAGACAAATGATAGATTGGCAGCATTGTTGTCAGTCGTAATGTGAGCTGGCAACTACACATACTATGAATAACATAATGGAGTGTGAAGGACAAAGGTTTGATAATACAAATACCATTTTTGTGTTATTATTGGCAGCAGCTCCTCTTTTTGACCCCGAACAACAGCTGGTGAATGATGGATTTAATATGGTCCCTCTCTGGCTCATGTAGGGTTTCCATAAATAATATATAATAACTGCATTAATACTGGAATGAATGGACCCTTTTGTCCCTTAGTCGCAGTAAAAATACAGTCATCTGTGTTTTTTTAAACTACATGGTAAGTCACAATGAAACATGTAATCTGGTTCGGTGCAGCCTGAAAAACAAACACAAGAAAATTAAGCAACACTTTACATTACAAGTAGTGTATAATAAAATAGATAATATTGCATTATAGTATTACCATTCTATTATACCAAGTAATAAATAGCTTAATACCTAGAATAACTATAGGCTACCCTCAGTAAAATACCTTAAAATAAAAATAATAATAATTCATCCTTTCACATGCATTTTACTTTGTTATCACCAAGCTATTACTTGGTGATTAATATAGAAATAAGGCACTACTGTTACTATTACTTTAAAGTAACAAAGTTATCACCAGACTATTACCATGTTACTGTAATGCACTGCAAAGTGTTACCAAAGGACATTCGTAGCTGTTAAGGCAGTGGAGCTGCACTGATGGTTATCTTGGGGAGAACTTTACCCATCGGTCACTGTGAGGACACAAGACTCGGTCACAGTGAGGTCAGAGTGGACCAACCCTCCGTCCAGAGGAAGAAGACTTTTAAAACTAATGTGTATTTCACTGGGAGTCGGTGGAAAAGGGCAAGTGGGTGAGAGGATGTGGAAGTGTTTACCAAAAGCTTGGCAGTGGCAGCTGTAGCCAGGTCATTGTTGAGTAACTGGGGCGGGAGAAGAAGTCATCACCAAAAACCTGACATGATGAGATAAAGGCATGAGCTGAGTGCAGCGGAGTGACAACACAGACAGACAGACAAGTAAATACTCACCTGCATGCAGTTGAGCATTTCCACTTCTCCTGCTCTGATTGTCTTTTAACTGTGACGCAAACAAACAAACACAGAATAGTCCAAGTGCCACTGAGCCACCAAAGTAATCAGACTCACGCAGATGAGTGTGGGAACTATTTAAATTGGAGTCAGTGCTGGGTAAACATTTGTCATCAGTTATTTAAAGACAAATAACAAGCCCCCCCCCTTAAGAATTCAACTGGATGTCAGGGTTTTTTTTTGGTTTTTTTTAAATCAACGGTCTTCTCAGATGTTCACACACATTCAGACATGGTTTCATTAACCAAAGAACCAAAGAGAGGCAACAAATTAGCTCACTCCAATTATTACAACCATCTCGCCAGCTTGTAATTACTGTTTCTGGGCTTGTTCCATATTATGTTCATGCTATCTGGGTTATAATTATTTTTCCTGACTCATACCCTTTGCCAAATGAAACAATGCACTGAGTGTTACATGGAGCACAGCGTGTACGTCAGCTGAGTCAGTGCCAGGAGTGCTGTATAATGAGACACTATGGTTCAGTGTGTTTGTCAGTTTACTTTCTTTGTCAAACTGTTCGAAAGTGTTGTTTACTCGCACTTCAAAAGACACACTATGCTCATATATGATACAACATGATAGTCCTCGCCCTCAAAATGTCGGTCTGGACTTTTTTTGCTTATTTTAACCATAAAAGGGCCAGAAGATTATCTTGTGAGTAAGTACTTTTACCCATTTTTCCAGAATAGCTTTCAATATCTGGCAGTTATTAACAATTTACTGCATTTTAAAATAGAAAAAATTGAAGTTTGAACAGTATAAAACATGTTATAAAAATTGAATCTATGTATAGGTGTTTCTCTCTCTCCTGTCTGGTGACAAAGACGCTGATTTGCCGGCTTCCTGCAACAGTGCGAGTTGAAATACCATAATAATCTCAGCTTTCAGAAACCGTTGGAATTTTTCTGATGGCACAAAGCGTTGTGTATTTACGGTAATGCAAAACTTTTAGTAATACATAACTTTGAGTGTTGTGCCAGAAATTTATTATGAAATAATTAGGATTATATTACATACAGAACAGCACTATAGCAGGTGTTTATATGATTTATATATTAGATATTAGATATTAGCTATTGATTATTATTCTTTTTGATTATTCTGTTGATTGATATAGCAAAGGTCAGAAAAGAGCCTTAAAGGTGATGCATTCAAAACCAGCTGACCAGTTTTGATTTATTTTAATACTTATTAATTCTGTCCATGTACACCTATCACTAAGCACATTTCATCTGAAACGGATAAGCAGATTGGACATAAAAAAAAGGAATTTTATGTATACAATGTTTTATGCATGTAGCCTTCAGAAAAATCTGTAGGAATCAAAAGAAAACTAACCTGCACAGTATGAAGTAAACCACCTCTACCCCAAACTGCTGTATATACAGTATTTACTGTACTTCCTGATGGTACCATCAGACCTGACTTAATGAGTTTCCATCTTATCTATCTTATCTACTACAGAGCATACATTATTTTATTGAGGATTTACAGATTACAACCTGCTGGTAAGAGAAGTGTTGACTTTTCCCCCGCAGCCACACTTAGCCGACACAGATTCCTGCATGCACACAGTTCTCAGGGTGACCTCAGGTTGTTGCAGGGGGAAATGATAGAGTAGAGAGGGACATGACGTTTAGAAGAAAAAGACTGAGAAGCAGGCGAGGTGAGCAAAATGTCAAGGAGACAGAGGTAACGTCAGGAGATTTGTGTGCGTGTGTGTGTGTGTGTGTGTGTGTTACTAAGCAGATAAACAGGGAAACTCCCAGTGGGGCGTCCATCCTGGAATTTTTAACAGGAAATTTATTCTAGCCCCAAACAATGGCATAACACCGTAACACACACACACACTTGGCCTCTAAATCTCGTTAGGTTTACAAGATGGTACAACAAAACATGGACATCAATCATATGAAACCCCTCGCCTTGGACAATGTGTATGTGTTTGTGAAAAGTGTGTATTGTGTTGTTGGTGTCTGATTTCATGTTGCTGTTATTCAGTCACAAAAATCCTATTTGCGAGCTTGCACCTGTGCGTATTTCCATCTGTGCGGGGGGGCTATTTGTGTGTGGGGGGGTAAACTAATCGCATTGTGTTTGTAATTCTGTTTAATACATTTTCATTTTTAATGTGCCACGTGCATGTGCGCTGGCGGCCACAGGTGGGATCTCTTTGAAGTGGGATCTCACATCTCGTGTGTGCACAAAACCGAGACAGTGACACGTTAAACTGACGGCTGGAGTTGTGTTACAACACGAGAGCGCAGGGAATACTTCTCTCCGCATGTGTGTAGACATTCCTGACTTCCTGTTTCTAATTAAAAAACTCTGTGTCCTCTGTGTTGACAATTAACAGAGTAAAAGAGAAGCATAGAGGGAGATAGCATTTGCACTTGCATCACTAATCTCCTGGCAGCCAATCGGGAGGGGTTGTGCAGATTTGGCTTTGAATGAGTAATTGCAGAACATTTTATGCAAAAGAAAAATGAAATGAAAAAAAGCAGCCTACATTAAAATCTGACAGTGTTAATATAAAGCTGCTTAGTTCCATTAAAGTCAGATGAGATTGACTCCTTTCCAAGTTTCGCTGTGGCACAGAGAACAGTCATTTTATTTGGTTATTGCTGCAAGGTTAATAGGAACATACTTATTCCAGCCTCTATGAAGTACATTGGCTGACTTTCAGATGTATTAATCGTATAGTATATTGTGTCGGCTTTGTGACTCTCGGGTTATGTGGTCATATCTTAACAGCATGGGGATTCTTCTATCAGGGTTTTTATGTTGTACCACTTGAATTTTATTTACACAAGGTCTGTTATTTCAAAGTAATCTATCTAATCACCCCCATTTCACGTTTAAATGCAGACTCAGAAGAGACTCTTTAACTTGTTGCCAGATGAATGCCATGGGTGGCTTCTAGTGGCTTTGAAGCCCTGAATCTCCCTGCGAGTGATGTTACATAACACGGCTACAGAGTGCGACTCTGACGTTTACTTTTTCTTTTTTTTTTGCTCCTATTTTCAAACACGGGTGATTCCAGTGATTGGTCACTGGGTGGATCTGACTTATGCAAGCTGGAGGAAACACACATCTGCCAGTGGAGCCAGGGTTTGGAAGGCAAAATGCCTTGAGAGCCACAGGGGTGTGCATGGTGACATTAGCAAGTGACTCATTGTGAACCACATGGCAACTGTGATAATTGTATCCATGGCGATTTCGTTGTCTACTACGCCTGCAGTTTCCTTGGCAGCAACAGTTGTGTAAGCAAGTAAATTTTTTTCATATTATCCAACTGAAGATAGATCGATAGATAAGATAAGATTAATCGGTTTGAAGCTTTTTTCATGATTAAAACAAGATTTCTGATTGTTTTAGCTCCTTTAATGTGAATATTTTCTTAATTTCTTTGCTCCATATAACAAATAAATCATTAAAAGTTAATAACTTTGGTTTGTGGACAAAGCAAGACATGAGGACATCATCGTTTCCAGGTTTGACAAACACTGATCAACCTTTTTTAATGTTTTCTAATATTTTATGGACCAGATTAATCGTGAAAAATAATCGACAGATTCATCGATTATGAAAATAGTCGTTAGTTGCAGCTCTGATAGATAGATAGATAGATAGATAGATAGATAGATAGATAGATAGATAGCATGGTAGGAACAGTAGAAGAGAAACACTGAGTGTATAGAGAGTGAAATGGAGCCAGGAGGCTGGTGAGAGCATGTGGGTGTTTGTTCCTGAACAGAAGAGTCAGATTAAAATAGAACAACAGCCATATGACGACAGTGTAACTGTCAAACACCTGCAACGGCAACAAAGAAAGAATGAAAGACTGACATCATGAGATGAAGTGACAAACGGAGGAATGGACAGGTGACAAAGAGAGGGGGAGTGGGGGAGACGATGTAAAACATTAGGGAATCAAAGATGAAAATTGTGAATCTGCCACAGATGAGCAACAAGTTGATAACAAATGAGAAGGAGAGTGAGGATAAGGAATGGAGACCATTATTATGGCCTCCCTGTCAGAGATTGTGTGAATGGAAAAAAAAGAAGTAATCTTTTTCCTCAGGTGCTCTTCCATCAGCCTCCCCTTTCTCCTGCCCACCGCTTTGAATAGCTCTCCACTGCAGTGCTGCAGGAAAGAGAGGCAAAAGTTAGCTCTGGTGCTATCATACACAGCACATTTGCTGTTGTTTTTTCATAATGGTCGTTTTTCAGCGGCCATGATATTTAGACAGCCCTGATTGGCAGTCATTGACATTTGAAAGGAGGCCGACCCATCGGTGAGAACTGATGGCAATCGGAGACATTTAAATTAGACAAGGTGCTTAGCATTTTACTGCATCACTGCCCACTCTCTGACAGGAGCTAATGCTGGTCTAAGGCTGGGATATTACACAAAATGTCAACTATAAAAAAGCTAAAATATTCTTACTTAACAGTATGTGAGAAGTGGATAATAACAGTAAAAAACATTCAGGTGGCACCTTAAAGTCTGTGTGATCATGTAATCCTGTCATGTACTATGATCGGTGTTATTGAAGGAATGTCTTTGTATTTGCTTCGTTTGAGGAATTAAATAATAAATAATCTCGCTGTTAATTATGCTGACGAAGCTGCGATTAATCTGTTGCTTGCCTCTCAGCAGTTGTCTAGCACATAGTGAAATGATATAATGGCATTTTTCTCACACATTATTTTGCAATTCGTAACCGTATTAACAATTTAAAGCAAAAAGTAAAGTTAATGCAAAGAAAGACACTTGATGAAGTTGATTTCAAGCTTTGTGAATGCACAAAATGTACACACATTACAATAGAAAATTGAGTAACACAAAGTAGCTGCAGTCCGATGTACTTGGCTGCGGCAACAAGTAAGGGTGCTTCAAAGGGACAAAATACCTACAAATGACTAAGGTGAATAAATAAAAAAGCATGATGTTTGGCCCTCAATCTCATTGCAAAAAACACATTAACACTGATAGCCTCACTAAAAAACTTCATGTAGTGTAATTCACATGTTTTTTCATGTTTTGCAGCTATAGGTTTCACTCTGGCAGTACCAATAGAAACATGTATACTGAGGAGTAATTGCACAACCTAATGTGTATTTCTATGTGTTATCATACATTATAAAAATGCTAAAAAGATAAAGAGGCAAACGTGTAATTTGATTTAATTAGGGATTCAATAATAAGACAGCTTTCAGAGGGAACACTCTCAATCAGATTATAGATCTGCTGGTGTGTTTTTTTTTTCTTCTATTCTTTCATTCATTTTCTTCTTTAATTAAAATAGAGTATTGATGAGAACAGCTGCCGGCTGTTGTCTCTGGAGATGGGGGGGGTGAATAAATAAATAAATAAATAAATAAAACTGCCGTAGACTTACTGAGAGTAGAAATGGATAATGTTCATTACTGTTAGATTTTACAGCGTCTGATCCAAATCAATCCTGGTGGATTTCTTATAGATTAGCTCATATGAGCCACGGGCTTTCATTAACACATGACATCTAAATAACTCCACCAAAAGGTGACATGAATTATTCATATTCTGTATCGAAGAAGTCGCCACAAAGGACAGGTTAGATGTAAATGGATGAATGAGTTTGCTCACATACAAACATATAGAAACTATATCTCTTGTTTCCTTACTTTTATTCAAATCTCAGCCCTAAATGTAACCAGGTCTTGGTCCTGACGAAAGGTCCTAAAGCGGTAACATATAAAAGTGCACAAACACGCAGCAGCAGCAGCAGCAGCAGCAGCGTGAAACACCTGTTACCTCTGTTCTCCACGCAGTAATACTGTGGGTCAACATTGTCATCACCATGGCAGCAGCACTTTATTGTTTTATACCGCCAGTTATTTAATTGTGTTTGAGAAAATCGAAGATGTCAACCCCGCTAAATTTGTCTCCATTGATTTTCAGAAATAATGTCAATGATTCCATCCTTTCATTTCAATTTAGCTATCTTTGATTTATAATTCATTACAGGAAATATAGCTGTACATGTTTGTGTGTGTCTGTGTGTGTCTGTGTGTACACTCGGCGGGGACAGACCTCATGGCTTGGCTGTATTCTACAGTGCATGTGTCTCCAGTTTGTTAGTGATGCTACTGGAGACCCAGCTCTGTTGGAATAACAGCCAGGACCCACTGCAACGCTACCAGACTCCCTCTGATCACACTGCATGTGTGTGTGTGTGTGTGTGTGTTTGTGTGTGTGTGTGTGTCCTTGCCTCTCCCTTTCTCTTTCTCAAAAGGACACAACACATTTGGTTTGTCTCAACTCTCATCTCTCTGACAGATGACTGGTAAAAATCAATCATCACCAGTAATTCACTTTAGTCAAATGGCAGAGAGTCAACAGTGTGTCCCTGTGGATGTCTCCAACATTCACTACAGCTTGTAAAGCAGTGAGCGAGCTAGTGATTTGCTGAAAAGCACTGAAGGGTTTGCCAGAGCATGCAAATGGTTGGTTTTGCATAAAAATCTATAAGCATGACAGAGGATGCTTTATATCATCTGCAAGTGGTATGCCATTAACCTTCACCCTCTTTCGGCTGTGAGACCAAGGTCGAACCTCTTGAAATGCAGATTGACTTGATTCATGGCATTAGACAAGTCTGTGAACAATACAGCAGATATGGGAGTTAGCCTAAAGGCTCCTATTAGCTCCTTAAACTAATCCACCCTGGCTGAGTCTATGAGCTATACTAGGCCAATTTAAAAAAAAGAAAAATATTATTCAGCTTGCTGGCTAATCTAATATCTGATACTCAAGTTAATGAGCTACTGGCAATATGTCTATGAGTGCAATCAAACACTGAGTAATTTGAGGTTAATTCTGGAAACAGATACAAATAGATATCAATTTAACTGTAACTAAACCTCCTCTTCTGCAGTTAACTCTGCCCAAAGCCTAATTTGAAAAATGCCAAAAGGGGGTGTGGTCGCGGCACGGCTCGACTCTGCACGGTTTGGTATGGTTTTCCATAGTACCTCCTAAACGTGGGGCGACTGTATGAAACTGTGGTGACTTTGTGATGTGCGTGACAGAAACACACAAACTAGTCGCTTGTAAAGCAGTTGTTTTCGATGTCCTGAGTCAGTAGAATCAGTTTTAACTGATTGTTTGGCTTGATTCTTGTGTCAGACATCTTGCTCATGACTCACTTTTTTCCTATGACCAGGTACTGTCCCTAATGCAAAAGCCAAAAAAAAAAAACATGCCGAGTCACCCATGCGGGGATATATTTGGTCATAAAACAGCAATATTTTTATTCTGATAGCATTACATATATAAATGTATATGTATTGTTATGGGAACTTTTGTGAGTGAGATGAAGCACGAGAACTGAGTCGGATGAATACAAGCAAGTTGATTTAATCTGAGTTGCAACCAGAGGAGCACAGTTTACAGAGTCGAAGAGTCTGCAAAGTGAACAACACTGAGCAGAGAGAAACAAGGCGTATATAAACTTGTCTTCAGCAATATGTGTACGTGAGAAAGAAAGAAACAGGATATTCGTCAGATAGAGTAGTTGTCTGATATGATGCCAATAAGGTGTTGTGAGAACGAGCAGATATCAATAGAGACCAGGGAGTTTCTAGGGAGGACAGGGACCTTGAGATAAAACGGGAAACTCATAATTGCCCGCTACACCTCGTGTGACCCAAGAAACAACTATCCACTGAACCTTGTGTGACCTGAAGAAACGTCTATGTGCATGTAATATGCCATTACAGTATATATATGTATATATATATATATGTATATGTATATATGTATATGTATATATATGTGTGTGTGTGTATATATATGTACATACATATATATATTATTCTATTGCCCTTTATTTTTTTATACACTTATCTTGTTTTCACTTTGTCACTATGTGTCTTTCTAATATTTCAGCACACAATTTAGTTTTATTTTTTATTTTTTACACTTGCTTTTGCAGTGTATGTTTCCAATCCATTTGAATTTAATTGAAATTGAATTGAAAGGCGACAGAGCAACAGCTCTAAACCCCCCTTTGCACCTGGTATTAGAATGTGTTTTCTGTGATCAGATAGTGGTCAGATAGCACTTCACCACATGCCTTTTACACCTGGTATTAACATGCGTCTCCAGTGTCCATATCAAGATCTGATTGGTATCCAACCACGGTCATCCTCCCATTACGTGCACTGTACAAAACGTGCTTATGCATATTTGAAAAGAATTCTTTTTCACGTGGCAAAGGGGCTGATATTTATTGATGGTGGAGGACAAGGCTCAGCAGAAAGAAATTAACTTTAATGATGGTTACAGTTTAGAAAGAAACTGTGGTGTGGGACTTTATTCTGATAGTCATTGGAGGACCAACAGTTCATGCATGTCACATCGGCTGATCAATGTCTGATCTAAATAATCACCAGTCATTTTGGTCCATCAACCAAAAATGTCAAATTACAGCTGATCTCCAATGATGCTCAAATGGGAGCAGAAATGAAAACAGGGAATCCTTTTCCTTAAGTAAAACTGAAATGTTTCTTTTTATGGATGCATCTCCATGACAACTTGGATCCAATATATTTTTCAATTATTGTAATTTTTCAGTTGCTTGTCTTCCGCCTTCATTTCAGTTCCATGGTCATGATGCTCAAATCAACGATTGTCTGCAATCCTTGAAAATGAAGAATTTTAGTTTGAGGTTTTTTTTTTTAATCAAAAATCAAATATAAAAACAGCAGGAAGTCAAATTGCCTGTGATGATGATAGCAAGGCCAAAATCAAGGCCCCATTCTCCTCATATGGGTTTGTGCTGCTGTCTCACTACACGACCCTCCTCCTCATTTTATTTTCTCATTTTCAGTACAATTTTTCCTGCTTTTTACATCACACATAATCTACGTCTCACCACTGTGCTCCACAGGGGCTCAAATCTGCCTCCTGCTGAAACTTACACTGCTGCTGCTGCTTCTAAATTCATATGAAGAGCCCCTCAGAGACGAGACCCTGCATCAACAAATACTACTCTATAACTATTTATGCAATTACGCTTTCACCATTAGACGACAAAGACACAGTGAGTGCAAGAGTTGAGTAAAGCACAGCAAGTAGATGTGATAAATATATATTTTTTAATCATGCTGAAGTATTTCATCATATAAAAATGTGTATTCGGTGGTAACAGGAACACTGTATTTGTTATACAATAGAACGAGGCCAAAGCAGGCTATAATAACCCTAAACCTGAAAAGATGTACATACATTATCTGGCCTAGTTTAGTAGAAAATGATCTCGACATTGAACAGAGATGGTTTGGCTTCATCCTGCCAGCCACAGCTCTGTCCATGTAGACTTAATTAAACTTCTCAGTGAGCTCAGTGGATTTGTGCTCCACGTCTCCTCTTCTCTCTCTTAACTCTGATTTATGACTGCTGTAGTTCAGGGAAACGGTGGAATCAAAGGGTGATTTTTTTTTTTTTGCTGTTTTGCTGTTTTTTTACCTTCAGCATTTTCGTGTTCAATATTTTATCCTCTTAATTTACATATCATGCTGTATGTGCGCTTTTCCTAACTTGCAGGATGTACAAACCAATCACACTAGAACGTAAAATGAGGATACTACACATGTACTGGATGTGGTTTGTGTCCTCTTTGTTCGTATATATGCCGTCTATAAGGTCCAGTGTATCAGAACAAGTGACTCATACATTCACTGGGCTGCAAACTACGGTGGCCTTTGCATACCATAAAGGATGAAAGCACTCTCTCTATTCTCCCACTCTCTCTGTGCCATTCTGTCCTTCTTCTTTGTTGGTTTATGCATCAGGTTTGTACATGTGAAACCTTTCTTCTTCATCTGAATATTAAGCTTCCACTTCCAAACACAAAGTGCACGTCCATTAAGGATGCTGTAGAAATATGATGACGCGAGATGGTGGATTCTATAAAGCAAGATCCTAGTTTATACATGTAAATAACAAAGGATTTTTATTTGAAACTATTTAAACAAACCTTTATTCTTTACATTTAGTGATGATGTGGGCTGGAAAAACCTGGAGATCAAGGTGAAATTTGAAGGGCTTTGAAGGGACGTTTGAAAGAAAAACAGGCCTTAAAATCACTAAACATCAACTAGTTTGACATTAACTGAAATGTAACATTTTAAGTAGGACAATAGAATATTCAGTGCATTATTGTAACATATTGTGAATGACAGTAATGAATGAAATCAAAAATAATTAAATAACAAAATAATGAGAGTACAATTATCTTAATGGACCTTCATGTTGCCCTGTCTTGATGTTGTGATTGTAGTGTTTCTGTGATCAGTGAGGATGTATCCCATAATATTAAAAACATGTGTCTCTGTGACGGCATTTTCAAATCAATTCAGATCTAAGAGGGAAACAGACTGTGCTAGAGTAATGAAATCATGTCACTGTTTTCATTCAAAATTTCGAGACTCACTGTCATGCTTCACTTTGGGAACATTTGAAGGATTACGTTTCCCTGGTGAGGTTCAGTTTAAAACCCTGTAGATAAAATACATTGTTTATTTGTCGTCCTGAAAACAGAGAGACATTGGAGTTTTAATCTGGCGGCTGTTGAAGAGAAATTCAAGCTAATGCTGTTAAAAAAAAAATCCATCCAATCACATTAAAATGCAATTTCATTAAGTGGGGTTTAGGCTTTCAGTCAAAAGAAAATCATAAAATCATGCACTCTTTTCACTGAAACTTTCAGGACCTGTTCAGTCTGTGCGTGTGTACATGGTTGCATGTGTGCATGCGTTTGTGAAGTCAAATAATTAATATGTCAGCTGGTTTGAGGTGTATGGCAATAAATGATTGTGAAAGGTCACAAGAGAGCGTTTGGCATTTACATCTTATTGGTGGTAATGCACGTGCACAAGGAAAAGGACAGCAGGCTTCGACTATATCAACTATATCCTTGATAAACTCGGGAAAGGAAGGTGTCTGTTATTCACATTCACTTTCTATCAAATATTATTTATTTGGATTTGTACAAGCATTTCAAGATCTATGATGTGACACACTCAAATGATTTCTCTCTCTTACACACACACACACACTGGCAGAGCTCCAGCTTCATAACAACATCACTCTGGCAGACTGATTGAGTGATCAAACTTAATCTCATTTAATCACATCTAATCATATGTAATAACCAACACTGAGTGCTCAGGCATGACAGCCCTTCACTCTTTCTCCATCTCTTCCCTTTTCCACTCCTCTCCTCCTTCACTCCTTGACCCCACACACATGACCACCACACACCTCCCCACACAACACCATCCTCCTTCCCCATTTGTTCTTCTTCTCTAGACTGAACTGAACATAAAGGAGTGGGGAGACAACAAAAAGTTGAGGACAAGACAAACGAAAAAAGAGAGGGTGGCAGATGGGACACCCTCCGTGGAACAATGAACCCCCCCCACACCCAGCAGGCTCAGCATGCAGACCCTTATGGTATTAGATTCTTAGGGAAAGAACAAAATGATCTTCCTTCCGGCTCCGCTGAGTAACTAGCAGCTTTGTTGGAACAACAGTAAGAAGATGATCTGGATGTCACAGGCAATTTTTCAAACATCGTCATCTTCTATCCAGTTTATATTTTATAAGCTGCAGAATCTTAAACCTCTTCTAGTGTTTTCCTATGCTTTGATCAGATTTTTAAACTCCCGCTGAGATGCCTCTTCAATCTGAGGTTTTACGTAATCATAATGCAATGGTGATAACTGAATCTGGTCGGGATTTAAATAGACTGCACACAGTGGAAATATTCTCGTACAATTTTACAGCATTCACATGGGATGCTTCGAGGGCTTGTAAAGTTGTGGCAGTGAGACGCTGCAGCTCCGAATGCCTTCTGGTTGTATATTTTTAACATGGAAGACGAGAAACCTCGAGGCGCTAACGCGATCTTGTATGACCTTAAAACATATCTCAGATCAACAGTTTTTCCTGTTCCTCCATCTCTCTAAACTGCTTCCAAACACAGTGTTCGTCAGCGGTGATGTAACGCCCCACCTTTTACAAATTTCCAACAGCAGAAATGAACTTAGCAATTTTCTTTCTTCCAAAACTGACAGTTTGGCAGGTATGCCCTCTGGCTGCAGCTGGACTCCTCCTTTTATAGTTTCTTTATAGTGCAACTTTTCACAACCTTATCACTATCGTTCCATCATGCCTCACCAATCTATGTGATGGCAGGCTATTTCCCTTATCTTAAAGAAAAGGTATAAACTTTTTCCTTTAGATATGGTTAGACAACAAACCGAAGAAGGGTCACTTCCTTCATGCTTGTGAAAAGATGATTTATGAAAGTCAACACAGATAAAAGGAAGTGTTTTTCTTAACTTGATAAGACTGATCACTGGCAGACTGCTCATTAAGATAACACCATATTTTTTTACTACGTCTACTTCTCTCTAGGTCAAATGGTGCTATCCAATCGTCAGTGGAAACATCCTTGAAGAAACTGTTAAATAATTAATAATAATTTAATTTATGTGACCCCAGTGGAACCTACATGCTGACGTCAGTAATCTGCTTCTTCTTGCTCACCAAACAGTGCAAATATAGTACAGAGTATAGAGATGAAACAAAGAGCAAACTAACTCCAATAATCCCTGACAATGACTGAGTGCAGTTCATTTTCCTGTGCCTCACTTGTATCTCCAACAGACACAGCTTGCTGTGTGATTACCGTATGACACAGTCCAAATATTGTTTCAGAGACCTTTGTCGCCCGCCAAGCCAAATATCAGGGAAAGACTTGCAACACAAACCTTATACCCACTAAACACAAAAACAAAGAGGAACAGAAAATAATCAGCAGGACTTCAGGTTTTTTGGAGCCGCACATTGAGATCATCAATAAACAACCAAACAGACATCGGGGCCTGTGTTTGTTTCCCTCCCCAGGATGCTTTGCTGCGGCTGGCGGCGGTTGTTGACGCTCGCTCGCTGCGAGTGGCCCTTCGAGACAGCATACAGGAGCTGCTATCCAGCACGGTATTTGAATCAGTTTTCCACAAATAGTTGGACATAATTGAGATTTTCTCGACTTATTACCTCACATAAATAAGCCTCGTGTCACTTCTTAGTGCAGCAGAGCTTAATGCCTCTTTCTTGACATAAGACGAGGAACAAGCACTCAAGCCTTGTTGTAAACAGATGAGGCTAATCACTCATTAAATTAACTATAATCTGATTAATATCACAAATGAATGTGCACATAAATGTGTGTGTGTGTGTGTGTGTGTGTGTGTGTGTGTGTGTGTGTTTTATTCTAGGAGTGTGTATGTGTCTACATGCTGGAGGGAGACTCGAGGCTGCGTTGTGACGACCCACTACACGAACTGCCACAGGAGGGAAAGATCAGGTGTGTGCTGTTTGTGTGTGTGCATCTCCATGCGGTAAGCAGCAGATGTCTGTCTCGGTGGATCACCGCAGTGCGCTGATTTGCTACAACACTGCTGCGGGCGGCAATACCCCGAGAGGCAAAAGAGCAAGGGTGAGATGAGGAGGGGGAAGCAGACTTGGCTCTTTTCTCTCTGTGTGAAAAGCAGGTGTCACCTGAATGATTATGAGCTGCTTAGCCCAAATGTATACCAGAAATTCAGAGGCAGAAATGTCACAGAGTGAGATGTCATCATTAGGCAACAGTGTAGACCCTCTTTGTGTGGTCCTCCTCTCTAATCCTCCCATTTTCTTTTAACCCCCCCATGCACGTGACAAGTTCTTTCCCTGTGTTGTCATCTGCTATTCCACCTTCCCACCTCACTTCCTTTCTTTGTCCTTTTTTTTCCCTCAGCCTGCTCGCTCCCCAAAGACTAATAAAGCACTAAGCTGGTCATGTTTCGGTATTTCTACTCTCCCTACAGCCCCAGTGCTTCTCTTGCTCTCTGGCCTCATTCCCTCTCCTCATGGAAGCATTGTAGGGCTAATTGTGGAGGTGACAGTGCTCGGGGTCCCTCAGTGAGACATGGCGATCCTCTTCTCTCTTAAGTGCACTCTGTAGCTCTATAACCCCGTGTTCTACTGCACTGGCTGCCCAGGAGCAGACGATAACCGACACTTCATTATTGATGAAACTGTCTGTTTGTCAGACAACATCCCTTTTTTCCATCACCTCAGTGCCACACAAACATGTGATCTATACGCACAAGCTCGCCTTTGCCCAAACAAACACGCAAGGACACAAGACACAAGACCACAAGCGTACACACACACACACATACTGTATATTTGCACACAAACACATATCAAGGCTTGCAGTAGTGGGGATATTAAAAGAGCTATAGGGCACTATGTTACTTTCTCCTCCAGTTCACCTGCTTATATAAGATTGTTATCAAGACCTGGGCAAACATGCAGAGTCAAATACAAACACACACATATACACATTGAGCCCGTGTGAGCAGCAGAAGGCCATGTCAATAATGCACAAACATTTTTATGATTGTTTACCCTCTAGACTACACACAGAAATGTCTATGCCTAACAAGCCATAGGCTGACACTCAGCCCAAGTTCCACAACACAGAGAAACGCAACGCGGTTGCACAACTGTTCAATCCCTGGTTTTTGATTTCCTTTACGCTTGCCTTTTAATTGTTTTATCAGATTATTGGCAGATGAAACTCGGCATTTTCACTGTGGGCTTATCAGAATGTTTGAGGCCAGATTTTTTTGTGCGTAACATTGTGCAACATTTAGTGGTGAAGCGGCATGTTGCAGCTGAATATCCCTCACCCGTCTCTTCCAAATGTGTTGGGGGAACCTGTAACCTTCATTTAGCAACACCATTCAACAAACATGGTGGCTGTGTAGAGTTCACCCACCTGCTGATATAAACGACTACACTTCATACTGTACATTCATATGATTGTGCACTTTTAAAAAATGTATTATAATTACATAAAAAACATTTATTATTGACCAAATGGCCTGACACACTTTAATACAGCTACAATCACTTATTCATTGAGTGAAACACAACATGCTAATACCCAGTCAGTCACACAGACGTGTGCAGCCCCTACGCTAAGGTTTTACACACAGTGTTTTGTTCTAGCAACGCACTTAATTGTGCATGCAGAGTTAAGTTGTGTACTTTTAAATGTATCAGCACGCAAGCGTATGGACCAAAAAAGCTCTGCCATCTGCAAAACTACAGAGAAAATGGTCAACATTTCCTCAGTGACGTGAAATAAGTTCTGTAAATCAAAGCACAACACAGACACAGACACTGTGGCATTACTGCAGAGTGTTGTGTGTGTGTGTTTTTGTTATTTATTTACATACTCATGTCTCACTGTGTGTGTGTTTAGTCGAGTATGCTGCGCGTGTGTGCGCGCGTGTGTGTGTGTAAAAGTGTGTGCCTCTGGCAGCAGTCAAACCTTGTGTCACATTTTAGCATAAGAATGCTTCACCCTGTATCAGATATAACAAAAACATAGACTTACACCTTTGCTGTCATCACACCTGGCCAACACTCGCACACACACATGCACACAAACGTCTGTATTGATTTCATATGGTGTCACGGTGAATAATAGGGCCATTCATACGTTCTTTTTTGTGTTGTTAGTATCAATGAACACACCGTGTCTGCTTTTGTAATGATGGTGATTTGTTTTCCATTTGCCGAGGTTGTCGTCCAAATCCCCTTTTCCTGTTTGTCTCCGCAGTGTCTGACAGACTGTCTCACTCTGTTCCTCATGCTGACCAATGTGCTGTAGCTAATGGTCTTCCTTACAACCTGCGTCAAACTCAACCTGTATCTGTCTGTTTTAGGAGTATTGCAGACCAGCTGAAGCGATGTCAGTGTGCCGGCCTTCCTCCATCTGAGCTGCCAGAGAAATACAGAATCTGCCTTGCGGCACCGTTAGCAGTGCACAAACGAGGTGTGTGTGTGTGTGTTAGTGTGTGTGTGCTTTTTTAACTGTATGTGTGTTAGTGTAGGGCTGTTGTGGGGACCTAAATCTGTTTACAAAGTCACACTATGTGGACTTGTCTTCCTTCTGGGGACAAAAATCAAGTCCCCGTAACGTAAATGACTACAATTTATGGTGAAGACATGTTTTAAAGTTAGGCTGAGGTCAGGGTAAGGTTAAAGTTAGGGTCAGGATTAGGATTAGGCGTGGGTGAATTTCAGTGTGGGTGATTAGGTTTGTGCGTGTGTGTGTGTGTGTGTATGCCTGTGTGTGTGTGTTCAGAGAGATGTGAGAACCTGGAAGGAGGAAAACGAGCGAAAAGGATTATAAAACACAGTAGTGAACAAGAGATGATGATTGCAGTGGATGAGGTATTGGAGCTGTGTGGGCAACAAAAAAGCCTTGAAATATGATAAATCTATGAGAAGAAAAAAAAACCTCTAAGACCTGAAATGGAGGAGAATGAATAGATTGTATATTCCTGTTGAAATTAACATTTCTGTTTTCATCTTAAGGCTAGAAATGATAGACTACCCCTGAGGGATGCAATCATAGAGACATTTGAAAGTACAAATAGTACTTATGCCTGACCGCTCTGCACTCAGAGGATCAATAAATACACTGAACAGTCAACAATGGTGCAGCAATAAGAGTTGGTTTCGTACCGTAGTTGTGCTTGTTTACAGGGCTCTCCGAACAAGCACAACGGAGCCTTATTGTCAAACTTATTTTGGCTTCAAGGATCTGCTGTTGATTTCAGCCCCACGTCGATGAGGACAGCAAATGGATGAAAATGAAAGAAAAGAAATAAAGAATAAACTGTTTTATGCAAGGACACTGCATTCATTTCTCATTCGTTGCTTAGTCACTGCTCATGGTTCTACACAACAAGGACATGGAAAAAAACAAACAAACCCAAGTATGTTTTATCATAATGTTTCTTTCTTTCTTATCTCTTTCAGCTGTTGTGATTCCTATCTTGAACCAGGACCATGACAAGGCCATCGCCGTCTTGCTGGTGAGACCTTGTTTTCAAGGATAAAATACTAAACTTACACCACGATTAAGAAGTGATCCTGTCATGGCCTCCGGTTTAAATTAAAAAAAAAAATTGGATTCAATTAATGAATCTTTATGGACACTACAACAGGCAGCAAGAGTCAAGCTCATGTACTGACAAGTGTGTGTGTGTGTGTGTTGCAGATTGGCTGTAATCTACTCTCTGATCAGGATGAACTGCATCTCAACGTGCTGGAAAAACATGTGAGCTTCCTTTTTTCTCCTTTTTACTCTGTCTGTCTTGGCTACGAGAGCTGACTTACATGAAGAGCTTCTCTTTATGTAACCACCACATCAGCATACAACCATCACAAACAGATCTTAACACAAAGATGGTCTATGATCAGAGTACACAACATGAGTTTACACAAACAGCAAGAACATTTACAAAATACAAGTTGTAATCTAAATGTATGTACAATTATGTGTTAAAACTGAATAAGGACTATTTACGTACATTAATAAATGTAATTTGTAATAAATAATTTTTTAATTTAATTTCTGTAGAGTGTAATTTATTATAGGGCTGTAACTCACTTACAAATAAATAATCAATTGCAAAAGAGTATAGATTAAACAAGATTAATCACCTCTTTTTTTATCTTAATACTGAAGCTGTGGTCCATTGGTTCCGTGTAAGAACCATGACATCCTCTTTCTATTTCACACAATCACACAGCCACAAAAAAAATAGTAATATTTATTGAATAAAAGTATTACAGGGTTATCTCTCGTTAATTTAAAACTCCTCTATTCGGTCAACTTTTAAGTGAGAGTGAGATTTTTTGCCTATGACTCCATAATTGTTTGCTTTAATCTTAGGCCAGTGTAGCTGTGGAGGTGCACAGTGGCTTCTTCTCCTGTGTCGCATTTGTGGTCAAACGTCAGCCAAAGGAAAAAATATTTTAAAAAATGCAGCTGCATGAGGTGTCAAATATGAATGCGCTTTAATGGCACTAGTGTGATCACATGAGCACAACCTCATTAGGGGCACTGTTGGTGTTTATTTCAGTATTTCGTTGTCATTGGCAACTGTCTTTGCTGCTTACAAGTGTGTGTGTTTCTGTGTGACATCACAGGCCTCAGTGGCGTGTGTGCGCGTTCAGGCCGTGCAGGCGGTTCAGACGTCGTACCAGCGGCCTCCCCTCAGCCCCTCACCCATACAGTCCCACAATGCACTGCTGCATCTCAACGTCTCAGAGCAGGACTACTGCGAGCTGGACCGCAACATTCTGCAACTCTGTGGTAATGTCCACACACACACGCACACACATATGCACACACACACAGAGGCATATGAGAGGTGAGGTATGTTAATAGAGAATATCCATCTGGATAAAAAGCTCTATGAATTTAGATGGACTCTGTCACTGACTCTCAGGATCTGTGGAAGCAGGGCGCTTTGCAAAAACACTGTTTAAAGTCTCATGCATAATGGAAGTGGACTCGCTAATGCTGTTCCTTCACACATGCACATACATCAACTCTGTTTAGTCTCTGGTAATTGTCAACAAATATGAGTTGCCTTTAGTCTCGTCAGACTCCTTCGGTCTCCTCCCCTCCTTTTGTCTAGCCTCTTCTTCACATTTTTTATTCTCAATCTGCAGCTCAGGCATCCCCACCATCCCTTGTCTTGTCTTCGTTATTAGTCCCTCTGTTAGCCGGCTCACATTCACCCCTTCATGACCTTGCTGTCTCGATGCATTCCCTCCGTGGATTGCTTCCTGTCCACTCGCGTACATGTTCTGCATTCACGTCCTTCCTCAACGCCAATCTGTCCTTGCTCCTCTCTCTCTCTTTTTACACCATCAAAATCTCTCTTTCTCTCTTTCCTTTTTTTTAGGTGAGCTCTATGACCTTGATGCAGCCTCTCTCCAGCTCAAAGTCATCAATTATGTAAGTGGCTGAGATCACTCATTCACTCCCACACAGTACTGAGACGCACAGTGTATTAAAGATGTACAATACATGCAAAACATGAAATCCTACCCCACGATTCCCCCTCTTCTGTCAGTGCCCATACCGCAAGCTTTTTATCACACAATTACTTCATCAGCACCTCCGTGTATGGCCCCTCCATATATAAATGACATAGCCCCGGTAAAAAGAAGCGAAGCGGGTGAAGGAGGTGTAATGATCGATTGCAGTGAAGGAAGAGCGGTGGATGAGTGGGAGGGAGAGAAGAGGAAGGCGATATCAGGCTGAGGTTACAGTACATTCAGGAACCAGACAACAATTTATATGTATGAAATTATTCACTGATAAAATGAAAAAAAATAGATAGGATGTAAAGCAAGAGAGAGGAGAGAGATTTGAAGGTTATATTGCGTCAAAGGCACAAAGCCTCATAGAAACCCATTGAATTCTTGCACACAGTCGTGGGTTTTTTTCACACCAAAGAGTATAAAGACTTAACTTTTTTTTGAAAAAGCTATTGAATTAAAATTGTCTGTTTTCTGACAAATGATTAATCAAGTCTTGAATAGAACTGTCAAATGTGTCAGTAATGAAAATACTAATCTTATCCCTTTTGTTTCAGATAAAGATAAAAGGGTGTATCAGTGTTTGTTAGATTTGTTAGACAGCAGAGATGGAGGGATGATGAATTATATTTAAAATATCATCTTTATCATTAACAATTTATCGATTAGACCCAATTAATTTTTAATTTTCCAATTCTTTTTTTTTACGAAATCTTATGATTTCTCTAAAACAATGACCAAAAAAAAATGACCTTCCCTGCAAGCTGCTCTACCTTGACATTGCAGGTGTAACTCTGTGTGGTCAACAACAGCACTGCAGCAGTAACAGCCTGCGTGCATGTCTGATGAGTTTCATGCCTCCGAGCCTGTGCATGTGAAGGAAGGGAGAGGTTGAGGTGGTGCACAAGGCTGCAGGGCTTTTGAAATGTGTTTTGAATCTGACATGATTCGTTTCACTTGTTTATTGTTACAGTTGTAAGAAGGAGAGGGGGGAAGAAGAAGAAGAAGAGGGAAATTGTTGCTTCTGAAGAGTTGACAGTTTGGTGGGAAGTGCTTCAGGAAGCTTTTAAGGAGATTAGCAGTATTAGGGAAATTGGGGGGTTATATTAATATAATATGTGGGTGCAGTAACATACTTTTTGCGTGTACTTGTTTGTGCTACATATGTATGTGAATACGTGTTTGCATGCTCGTGTGACTGAGGGCTGACTGTGTTGGCAGCAGCTGTTTTTAAGTCCTTTCCTGGTTGTTCTCCATCCAGCTCTGTGGATTACAGAGAAGAATTGTGTGTGTGTGTGTGAGGAAAAGCTGCTCTTGTGTGTGGGTGTGTGAGTATGCACATATGTCTGTGCATGTATGTGCTTGTGTGCTGGCAGTATTTTTTGTCATAAAAGTGTGCATGTTTGTACCTCAGGCTGTATTTCAGACTGTGAATGTGAATGAAAAGAGCCACGGCGCAGTACAGACAGTGGTGAGAGATTGGTTACTACTCTGCTCAGAGCACACAGTCTCTGTTGGGTTTTGGGTACAGATAGTCGCTCAAATCACCACGTATGAATGAATCCTAGGTCGGCTACAGAATACATGAATACAAGACATCATGGAACAGTGGAGAAACGGTGAAAGAGTGTTGGAAAATACCATTTATATCCATAGCAAGTATGAATCAGTTTGTAAATGTGAAGCACTATGTGTAAATAATTACTATATAAAAACAATGTTTTATTACAATATAACTCTAAATTGATTCCATCGCAGAGCATCCATCTAGTCCGCTGCTTTCTAATTCCATCTAATCTCAAGACTCTCAAATTAAGGTTTTAAAAACAATCTGTTTTATAAAGAGAATTGTCTGTAATCATATATCAGGACTGATGTTGTGTTTGTGCCCCCCTTCAGCTGCAGCAACAGACACACTCACAGTGTTGCTGTCTACTACTGGTGTCTGAGGACAACCACCAGCTGTTTTGTCAGGTATTTACATCCACGCTCATGACAATTCACTTAAGACTAATTTGAACAGAGACATTTAAAAATCTAAAAACCCTCTTTTTGGCTTTCAGGTGGTTGGAGACAAAGTGCTGGAGGAGGAGATCAGCTTCCCGGTGAGGTCAAAAGAACATTTATTTAATCATTTATGTGTCCGCCTTTTTTTTTAATCTTTTTATTAATTTTATTGTTTATTCTTCATTGGTTTTAGTGATTGATTTGCCATTGGTTGTTCTTGTGCACCAAATATATTCATATGTATATGAACATATACTGTACATATGAAACAAACATACTTTAGACTAAGACAGCTAGGGAAGCTCAGCTTCCTCTAAAATGCAGTCTAATATGTACTAAACCTGAGCTAGAACACCATTAGAATGTGTCACTAGTTCATTCAGAATCAACTGTTTATCACGGACGACGAATCGTCTTACGTGATTCCCGTAGCAGCCGCCGCATTAAAGCCACTTGAAGCTCAGCTTCAGTTGTTCTCTATGAGACGACACAGAGTAGGTTTTTCTCACAGCGAATTGATTGGACAAATGCGGCAAAATCGTCACTTCCAGGGAAGCTCAGCTTCCCACGACAGTGGAGCCTTTTCTGCCTCAGTCCTGTGTGGATTTGGCCAAACAACCCCAAACCTATTGTGTGTTAATTGCTCATCGATATAGACCATTTGTACGTATACACGGTAAATAAAAACCCACTGTTATAGCATTTCAGTTTTACATAATTATCATGTGTTCTTGTTCTAGTTGTTCGTTTGCAGAAGTTTCAAAGACCAGCAACGGCCACTGTTTGGATGCTAGTGTTGCAACCCATCCTGTAGGGCTCTTTGAGTGACACAGCAAATTAAACCTCCCAGGTGTAAACGTTTAGAAGCCCCAACACTGATTAATTAAGAAATTTGGACAAGAATAGTAACTGTTTTCTTTGGGTCGGTTTAAGTCCCCTGTTAATTTGTGGTGCAGACATAGGATTTTATTTCCCTTATGAAGTGAATAGACTGTGTACCCTGGGATAAATCATCTGTGAAATCTTGACAATAGTTGGTGTAGAGAGACATTAGGACACAAATCACAGAGGATGTGCCATTTGTGCTAATTTACCAAGGGGAGATAATAGACTTCTCTATATAATAGATTTTTCCCAGAATAAACAGCCTTTGCTTGTATATTATACCCCGATTAAATTAGCCAATTTCTCCAGTTCTGCTGTCTTTCCGTCTCATGCCCTCATAACACTTGTTCCCTTCACCCCCCCCCCCCCAAACTCTTCACTCACCCTGCCTTTATCGCTCTGTTCTTCTCCATCTGTTTAGCTGATGTTTGGACGTTTTGGCCAGGTTGTTGAGAAGAAGAAGTCCATTACGCTACAGGACATGAGTGCCGTAAGTAAGAGCACAACTCTCTCTGTCTCGTCTGTCCGTCTGTCTGTTGAATCATATGTTCTGCCTCTCTTCCTCTTAGGAGGAGCGGCGGCAGCTGTCCAGTATGTTAGGCTGTGAGATCTCCTCCATGCTCTGCGTCCCAGTGGTCAGCAGGGCCACCGGTCAGGTGGTGGCCTTAGCATGTGCTTTCAACAAACAGGGTGGCCAGAGGTATGTATGTATGTAATCAGACTGCGTTTATACTTGGTTATATGCCTTTTGTCCCTCCAAAACCTTTCTTGCAGAGTTCAAAAACACTTGATGAAATCCTTTATTTCTCGTAGCTGTTTGAATGTCTCTCAGTCGTTAATGGCTTTTTGCTAAAGTCTGAATAAATTCTAAATCGCTGAAGCTTGGTGGATACAAAGATGTGTCTGACAGCTGCTTACAGTGCTGCTGTTTCCACTGAAATCTGATACGATCCAGCGGAAATGTTTGCATGTCCCTTATAAGCAGATAACATTACCCAGGAACCCTGTGTGTGTGTGTGTGTGTGTGGGCAGGGGTGTAGATGGCTTTGTGATGATCTAATGTCAGGTCATAAGTCCACCAGCAGCGGGTGGTGAGGCAGTCTGATTTGGCACCATGTTTTTTTGATTTATGCATGTGTGTGTGTGTGTGTGCGTGTGTGTGTGTGTGCGTGCATGCATGTGCATGATGCCAGGGGCTACAATGCTATCTCCTGAATACAGAAGTCTGTAGAAACACACCCCTTCGTGTGTGTGTGTGTGTGTGTGTGTGTGTGAAGACTGAGGAACGTGATTTTATGTTATTTGATTTATTTTTAACATGTTCTGTGCTGCTGAGATTTGTGACTGTAAATGTGCTATTATAATATACTGTATCTATTGTCAATTATCCGTCATTATCAGGCAACATGTGTATTTTTGGAAGTGCTGGGACACTTCGACACAACACTACGTTTTGTTTTTCTCACACAGTCACATCACAGATGCTCTCACATACAATCCTGTCTCATCAGCATGCTCTTCCTCTCCTCTCTGTGGACTGAGATAGATGACAAGGGATCATGTCCTTTAATTTCCTCCTCTGCCAGTGGCACTGATGAGAGAGCTGGCATCTCATTACCATAGTAACAACAGCAGGATTATGTTTGCAATTGTGCATTTAAATGTAATAAATACAACCAAGTCACCCTCATTTTTTTTTGCTAGAGAAATACACACAGATTGTACACGCATATGTGGAATTAGCCTCTTATCCCAGAACACAGGTCATAAAAACATATGGTGACAGCAGTAACATGTCCATAACTCAGATTTAGTGCCAGAAATGAACACAGCACATCAAAAGTCACAAATAACAGATTATTTTTGTATTCCCAGAGCAGATTATAAATTCTGAACAGCAGAGCATAGTATATATGCTCTGTGTGTGTGTTTATACGTCAGCCATGCTGTGGTAGACTTTACATGAGACCACAGGGTACGCACATTGTTACACGTTGTGTGTTTTAAGTCTTTGAAAAGGGTTTTATCAGAGCTGGTACCACAGATAAAGCATTCTACATCCACTACATATATAAGACTGAAGATTATGTCTCTGTGTAATGCTCCTAATTGTCAGCCATTGTGTGGGACAGTGAACTTAACTGCCCTTAAACTGAGTTTCAAAGGCTTTTTCCAAGCTCGATTAAAACCCTCTCTCGCTCATATAGATCCCTGAGTCTAATATCAGGGGCAAAAGAGCCATGGAGTTACATCAACACAGTAATATGCCACTGCTCTCTGTAGGCAAAGAGAGGTAACTGCAGGAAATTAGTGGCACAATGTCGTCACTGCAGATAATTCCATTCATCTGTCTTCATTTGCCAAGTTCACACATCATTTAATATTAAAAGGAGTGTGATTTGGATAATGTTTTTTGTCATTATGTTACGTACAGCACGTCTGTATAAGACTTACTTTGTCGGTGGTGTTTGTGATCGTTTCAGTGCTTCTCGTCTTTTATTATCAACAATATGCAACGATGAAGAAATAGTCTGTCAACATTTGTTTACTGAACATTCACTGACATGTACGTTTGTATACTGTTAGGTAGTTAAATATGATTTAAAAAAATGGAACGCTGTAAGTTTTTGTGCAGCAAACTGAAGTCAAACGTAACAATTGCTGTCAATGAAGTATTGTGGCATAAAGGGATAATAATTTCCTCTGAAATGTAGAACAGTAGAAATGTGTCGTTTACTACGACGAAGTATGAGGGCCAAACTGAAAAGAAAAAAATATTTAATCTTTCGAGAATAAAGTCTTAATATTATGAGAATAACCTCGTAATATTGAGTCATAATATAACAAGAATAAAGTTATATTATTATATATTTTTTTCTTTTCAGTTTGGCCCTAATACATTTCTACTGTAAAAGTCGTAACAATACGAGAACAAACTCGACTGACTTTATTCTCATATTATTACGAGTTAAGTCATTATTAATCAAGCAAATGTGTTTTAGAACTGTATTGGTTGAACATCAGATTTAGAACATGAACATTTGGTGATAAGGATTTTAAAATCCTGCAACTGTGGCCAAATGACCATTTGTGTGTGTGTGTGTGTGTGTGTGTGTGTGTGTCCTCTCCACCACAGACACACAGAGGCAGATGAACATGCCATCCAGCACTGTTTCTGCTACACTTCGACAGTTCTCACTTCAACTTTGGCTTTTCAGAAAGAACAGAAGCTCAAAGTGGAGTGTCAGGTACTGACACACACGGTTCACTCATTCACACTAACCCATGCAAATACAAATATGCACCTGGAGCCTCACCTTAAAGAGCTCTTTCCCTCTCAACATAGGCACTCTTACAAGTGGCCAAGAATCTCTTCACGCACTTGGGTAAATTTCCTCCTCGTCTGTCTCTCCTTCTGTCTGTCTCTTCCTCACTGTCTCTGTGAGGGGACAACAGTGGATGATTTGTGGTAACGGTTAATCTTTAAGTGATCACCTAATGAAACGAATGGTGCATGTAATTGAATGAGTTATTACCAACCCAAAAGGTGATTACACCCGGATCATAACCATAAAATCAAAAGCGCATTAAAAGCGCTGTCCCCTCCTCTCTGTCCTATAATTACAGTGAGGCATTTAGATCTCAGCATTAATCACCTACAGTGGAATAAATCCCTGATGATTCATCATGATTGCTACAAAACAATTGATCCACTGGCAAATTACAAAAAGCTTTTATCAGCTTGAGGAATCTGATTCACCGGCACTCGTGGTGTAATCTCTGTTTCTGTAAATCTGGGCTTTGCTATTTTCCCTTAATTTCCTCACTTAACCTCTCATTTTCTCTGTGTGTGTGTCTTCCTCTTCCTCTCTCACTCTCTAATTTTTTCAGATGACGTGTCAGTGCTGCTACAGGAAATTATAGTGGAGGCAAGGAACCTCAGTGGTGCGGAGATGTAAGCCCTCTGATTCATTTACAAAGTGATGTTTTAGTGTGCGTGCATGTGTGTGTACATGTGTGTGAACATGCGTGTGTGTGTGTGTGTGTACTGTCTTGCCACGTTACAAAAGGACCTGAGATGAAAAAATGAGATACACTGCTCTAATCTTCTCAGCTCTGCTCTGTTTTCCATTAGCCCTCTAACCCTGACACTCTGCTTCTGTAGCTGTTCAGTGTTCCTGCTGGATCGTCTCAGCCATGAGCTGGTGGCAAAGGTGTTCGACGGGGGCGTGGTTAGTGACGAAGAGGTGCGACATTTTTTTTCCTTTACTAAAGTATATAACAGTCTGTTTCTGGTGTATAGCAGATCATTACAATTACACATTTTAGGCACCACATCAGCCCCTGGTTGTGGACAATGAAATGAATTCATTCATTCCTTTGTTTTTCCAATAAGTGAAAAGTAATGGTGTGCGTTTTGTGTATGTGTGTGTGTGTGTGTGTGTGTGTGTGTGTGTGTGCAGAAAGAGTTTCGTATCCCAGCAGATCAGGGTATTGCAGGTCACGTGGCAACCACTGGTCAGATCCTAAACATTAAGGACGCTTACTCCCACCCTCTCTTCTACCGAGGCGTGGACGACAGCACCGGCTTCAAGACTCGCAACATCCTTTGTTTCCCCATCAAGGACGAAAACAACGGTAACAGTAAAATCATCAGATACGCGCACGTTTGCATCGTTCCAGCATTTGAATAAAAGTACTAAAAGTCAATAGGCTGACAAAATGTTGCAATTAAAAGAGCTGTTCTAGTGGCAATAAACAACAATAACATGTAATTTGTATAATTGCATTATAACAATTGTAAAAAAAAAATATTGAATTGCTTTAGTTTGAATTATTATTTTTGAAGTTTTATCAAATTCAGCTACTTATCTTGAGGAAGCTGTTTTTCCTACTTCCTACCCTAACGCAATTTGCAGCCTTGTTATTTGCACTAATTATGCAGTAGTGATGATTGCCACAGTGGTGTTTTCTCAGGAAAACACAAAATGTTGTTAAAAAAAAACGTTACAGAGAACTCGGACTTTGGTGGCACCTTCCTGGTTCTCTTTATATTCCAGCAGAGGAAAGTTACCAGAGACTGTGTGTGATTTGTCTCCATATAGAAAAGTGTCCGAAGCTCACGTTGGGAGTTAAAATCTTTTTATGTCCAATTAGGTTCTGCGCCAGTGTGAAATAATTTAGGCCGGCAGACCACATTACATTCAAGAGCATCTGTCTTCCTCCTCTGACTGATGCATTCTGTGCCTAATGTTCTTGACCTTGACTTTTGTCTCTTGTATCCCATTATCTTTCTTTCAACTTTCATCATCCACTTTCCCTGTTCCCACGTCCAAACCTTCTTTTGCTCCCTCCTTTCTTTTACATTCATGTTCTTTGCATCCTTGTTGCTATAGAGGTGATCGGGGTGGCTGAGTTGGTGAATAAAATGAACGGTCCGTGGTTCAACCGCTTCGATGAGGATCTGGCCACAGCTTTCTCCATCTACTGTGGCATCAGCATCGCTCATGTAAGTCTATTCTTCTCCCACTCTCTTTTAATTGCTTTCAAGATTTGTCCACTAAAATAAGACATAAAACAAATCAATTTCTCAATTACAGAAACACAAGTTGCAAATTAAGGAGCAATTTCTCACTTCGCAGCAGAGTAAAAAGCGAATCTTCTCTCTGTTGTCATCTCTTATCAGCAGGAGTAATAAAAACACATTAAAAGGGAATATAATTGCAGGATGTCTGCAGCTACACATTTATACATACAGTCCCATGTCAGGGCTTGATTGTAATTGCAGCTGATATGCAGTGTAATGATGTCGTCATTAATGCAGTTTTAGTGCCAGTAACTAAATTTAACTGCACAGACAAGAATTATAAAAAGCACTTCCAGTATATCCTTCATCTGGAGTCTCTTTGAGCATAGTAGCTCTGCTGTTAGTGTTGTTAGAGAAGTATTGATCCTGTCTTCCCAACACGTGATCAGGTCAGTGGGAGCAAACTCCTCAATGGAGGCAGAGGAGGGAAACTTTTAAAAGACTTGAGTCAGTGGAGTGAGGGGCTTTCAGGCTGTAGAACTACACACAACTACTGTATGGAAGGATTTCACAAAGACAATGATATGTACAGTATATATACATATATATGTATGTAGTATGCTTATGTGATGACAAATCTTCGACATTCTTAATTGCAACCACAGAACCAGAACAAAGTGAATTCAAATATGTTAACACAAGATCAATGTGTAACTCAATCAAAGAGATACCAGTGATATCAGTGAAAGAAATATTCGCTGTGATGATATTTTATTCAGTGTGTTGAACTCAGCTTCATATTAAGAGGCTCCTACAGCTTCCAACCTCTAAATGACTGCAGGTGCTCGATAGTTTATCCACAAACTATAAAGATATTTGACTGGAAAAATAATTGCCTTCTTGGCAGCTCATTAATAATTTAAGCGTGACCAATTGCATTATTTATCAATGCTCCGTCTGTATTGTGGTGCGCGGGGCTGTGGGCAGTAAAAATCACTTCCCTCCTGTGCTGAGGTGTAAGCAGTAGTCAGTTTGAGTTTTATTGTTTCAAACGTGAGAGAAAGCTTCACTCGTGTGAAAAAAAAGCTCTTAATTAAATTGCAGTTGTTAATCTTAATCTCATTTGAGGATGGACACACACACAAGCATGCACTCGTGTAATTAAACATAAGGAAGACATAATGGATACAGTCAGACAAACTAGGGATCTAGGAATAAAGCTGCAGTGCCTAACTTTTGGGGATTTCTTGTATTCTGCCTCTATTTGGTATGAATAAGAAATTATGTCATTTTGAATAGAGACACTGCGTCCTTCTATTCAAGGGAGCATTTGTTTGTATACAGTGGCAGCGCAGAGGGCGGGTGGCGGCAAGAAGTGTTTATCCTGTCAAACTGTTTAACTACCACATTCTTCGAGGAGTAGAATTCACTTTGGAAAACCTATCTTGGACACTTGCACTCCAAAGACGGCTTTGTTAGCACAAAGTTGCTGTGGCCTCGGTCTGTCTCGACATGAAACAAACAACACAACACAAGAAGAGCTAAACACCACAACACTGAGAGACACAGAGAGGCATGTGGAGCATAGGCTTAATCACTATTCTGTGAACGGTTTGAATATAACAGAGTCAGAAAATGACATTTTGGACACACTGTCGGGCAAACAGAAGCTGTGACACACTTGTTGAATTGGTGTTTGTTTTTTCTAGTCTCTGCTCTACAAGAGGGTCCATGAAGCTCAGTTCAGGTCTCATCTGGCCAATGAGATGATGATGTACCACATGAAGGTGAACTACATCGTCCTCTTACGTCTCATCTTTCTCGAACAAATGTTGTCTTTTCTGATGCAGTGGATAATATCTTAGGCAGCATGACATAGTTGAGTGAATGTTGCAGGTCTCAGAGGAAGAGGTGGTGAAGCTGCTGGTGACGGGGATCGAACCTGTGCAGGAGATTCACCCTTGCTATGCGGAGTTCACGTACACGCCTCGCTCCCTGCCTGATGACACCACACCAACGGTACGAAGAGAAAAGACCGAGATCAGAGACATTATGTGGAGGAGGCTGAACCACAGAGAGGAAACTGATGGAAGTGATTGTGTTCTCTGTGTGTGTGTTTGCAGTGTGTCCTCAGCATGTTTGAAGACATGGGCTTCATCAACACGTACAAGATTGACATGAACACACTCGCCAGGTCTGAAAACACCATCAGTTCATTTGCGCTGTGATTTTAGGGCTGAATTATTCTTAGTTTTATTTTTTATTTTTTATTATTATTTATTAAATTTTTATTTTTTTTAGATTTCTTTCTTTTGCTTCATATTTTCTCTATGCCAACTATTAATGTACTTAATGTGTCCATCCAGTTAGAAATATGTGAATTTGTCATGTGTATAATTATATTTAGTGGTTTTCAGACCCTAACTAAACGGCTCTTTTGGTGTCAGGTTCTGTCTAATGGTGAAGAAAGGCTACAGAGACCCTCCCTATCACAACTGGATGCACGCCTTTTCTGTCTCACACTTCTGCTACCTGCTCTATAAAAACTTAGGGCTGTCCAACTACCTCGAGTGAGTGTGCTACTCTTAAACACAGCGATCAACATGATGTAATTTCACTTTTGTGTGTATGTGACTAATGTGATGCCACTTGACATCCGCTGTCATCTCCTTTCAGGGAAATAGAGATTTTAGCGCTCTTTGTCTCCTGCATGTGCCATGACCTGGACCACCGTGGCACAAACAATTCTTTTCAAGTCGACTCGGTGAGAGTGGAAATGATGTGGCTGCTTACTAGGGATGCAATGACGCAACAGGGATGATTCAAAGTGAAAAAGAGAGAACATTAATCTTCTCAAACACCTACGGTGCAATGTAGCAACACCTCATCAACCCTTTAGAAACAGACCCTCAGATGCTCAGGGTGAAGCATCTCAATGGGAAGCAGAATCTGGATGTTTTTCAATCTATCTGTGGATTTGCCCCAGTGAGACATTTGGTTTCATTTTGATTAGGAACATGTCGCTCTGTTCCGCTCTGATCATGCGTAAAAACCCTCCACAACCAAAATGACACACTCACATTATAAAGTGTCATCATGCGACAAACTTTTATGATTTTCCTATCGCAAATACGCCGTTCAAGCTGACGTGTATGTTCAAAAATCAAATCAGTGTATGTTATCAAATGATGTTTCATTTGAATTAATAGAATGTGTTCACAAAAGGATTGTCTTTCTATTTCTAGCAATCAGTGCTGGCTGCACTCTACAGCTCAGAGGGATCTGTGATGGAGGTAAACTCAAAATCACTCACACTCCTGCATTAAGGTGTTGTCTGACACATCTGTGAAATGTATAATACTATCAAATCTAATAATGTCATTGGTTGAACAGATTTTCTTTCCTCCATGTTAATAATCTTCACACACTCTGAGAGCTCAGATCGATGTTGTTCTGTTCTAGTGCGACATCTAGTGGTCAAAACAAGACATGGTTTCTGTGCAGTTGTGGGAGGCATCGAAATTGATTTTGCCTTTTGTAATACATTATGTCTCAACATTACTTTCGAAGTAACCATTTTCCATCTTGTTAAATTTGCCTTGACAGAGACATCACTTCGCCCAGGCCATCGCCATCCTGAACACACATGGCTGCAACATCTTTGAGAAGTTCTCCAGGAAGGTGAGTGATTGAATCTGACATTTACACATTACAAATGTTTCTCATTTCTCTGCCCCTCTCATTTAGATGCCATTTTCTGCTTCCAACGTGTGTGTGCGTTTAATTTGTTTATTGTGTGCGTGTGTTTTCTAAAGGACTACCAGCGCATGCTGGATCTGATAAGGGACATTATTCTGGCGACAGACCTGGCTCACCACCTCCGCATTTTCAAGGACTTGCAGAAGATGGCTGACGGTAGGCCACCGTAGTTCAGTATGCACAGCTCCTCTCGACTCTGCTTTTGCTTCTTATTCACATACCTGAAAAGCAAAGCGAGGCTGTGCTGAGGTGATTAGTCCCAAATAGTGACACCAAAGGTTACAAAGGGCCATAGAACAGAATAGAATTTTATTGAAACAGGGACAATTCACTTAACATAGTTCCATACGAATAATGCAACTGATGTGCTGTAAATAGTGTTTATAGCCATTGCTAGTTTTCAACTCTTAGTTGGGTTTTACATGATCATCTGTATTGCTTTTAATCTGTACAGCACTTTGGTCAACCCCGTTTGTTTTAAATGTGCTCTAGAAATAAAGTTTGAGTTGAGTTGAGTTGATCAAACGTGTTAAAACTACACTACAACACAGAACTACATGCTAAAATTACACAACACAGAACTACATGCTAAAATTACACAACACAGTAAAATTACACAACACAGTAAAATGTAAATGCATATACATCACAACTACAAGCTACACACAATAACAATTGTCAAATGATAAATATAAAACATAATCAGAACAATAATAGTTGCTGAAACAACATACAACATTTATTAAATTAAAGTATGCACAATTCATTTTTCAAGTCATGTTTATGATTTGTAGTAGACCAAGTGGAGATGAATCAGTGTCTCTCTCTCTTCTTTGCACCACACAAAAGCAAACACTGACTCTATAACTTCATTACATGACCTATTTGGCAAAGATATCAGATGAAACTTTCAGTATTCATCACTGATGTTCTTAAACAGCCATATTGTGAAGACAGCAGTTTACTGAGCTCTCTGTGTTCTATAATTGGCTGTAACCTCGTGGACAGTGAAGTGACATGAGAGTTAAATAGCCTCAGAGCACAATGTGTGTAACTGGCAAACAGTTAAACCAAACACAAAGTGCACATCAATCTGAAGGTGGTAACAAGACATAGAAGCTCGGTATTTTGACCACAGGACACTGGAATATTAGAATATTAATCAGGTAAAATTGTAGCGTGCGATTTTAAACACAGACAAATAATTATTAGATTTGAACTAGTATCACATGTGGAGTTCACACAGTGCTCCACATGACTTTCTCTGTGTTCCTCAGTAGCATCAGTGTTCAGATCTCGTGTCACCCAGCCACATTCCTGTGCTGCACATTTATTTGCAGTGATTTGGTTTATGTCAAGACAGACGGAGGGAACGGCAACATGAGGTGTAAAGAAAGACAGCTTCAAACAGGTTGGAGCGTGACTGAAAACACAGAGAATTACCAATGAAGAGTTTCAGAAGTGAATTTGACTGATGTTCAGCAGTCTGCCAGGAGATAAGCCTCCTGCCCCCACCCGTCCCTGTATTACAGGTGGTTACACACAAACGCTCCCTCAGTCAGGTCTCATAATTCTGCTTGACAGAGCCAATTTTCAGATGGACACAGCAGACAAACAATGTCACATTGATTCTGTTCACTAAGACCAAACTGAGGCAGAATAATAACATCAACAACAACAACAAAAGTCATCAAAACTTGAGCACTGCAGCTTTAACTATTTCGGTCTCTGTGTTATAGTGATTTTATACCATTTCATTTTCCTGTGGAGCTTCAAGTACTTTTGTGTGTGTTTCAGATGGATACAATCCAAAAAGCAGAACCCATCGCTCCATGCTGTTGTGCCTGTTGATGACGTCGTGTGACCTGTCAGACCAAACCAAGGGCTGGAAAACCACACGCAAGATTGCTGTCAGTTAACATCCACGGTTATGTTTTTTTTCTGCTGTATTTGTAGTGCAGCCGCACACAAAAACACTCAGTCATGAACATCACACAGTTATGATAAGACCCAACAATTAGTATATGAATAAGCACACTGGTATGTCGGTCACATGGTGTTCCATGACTCACATGATGTGAACAGTTATTAATATTGATACCAGTCATTTTAGTGGAGCAAGTTGTAGAAATGTAGTTTTTTTATGAACTGATGTGTGTTTTAATCAGTTTGTTCTGTGTTTAACAAAAAGATGTGGTTACAGAACTGGATTTTCAGGCGGTTCAAAAACAGGTTATCTAATTGCAGTCGGTAAATGCATACAGCTCTCCAGTTCCCAATGAATGTACAGTACATTAGAGTATGTACTTTAAGTCTTTTAGTGCTAGGGCGATGAAGATTACGGGATGCAAGCTGTGCGGAAGGAAAACAACATTTCCATCTGCAGTATATTCCCAATATGCTGTTCCATAAAACTGCAGTGCATTTTAGGATTAGGCGTAATCCCCTTGCCACACAAAAACCCTGACCCTTGTCCTGAATCCAACCACCAAATATGTAAAAACCCAACACTTACATCAAATGCACTGTAATCCTTGCTCCCAAAAACTGAAAACACACACGGTGTCATTTGTGGAAGAATGCTGTACAACTATTTATATTGGTACCTTAACAGATTTTAAAAAAAAAACAGCAACCACAAGAGCTATTGAATTTTATACTAGAGCTATTGAATTTATTAATAATATACTTAAGATATCGTCTCCCAAAGAAACCAGACTTGAATTAATAAATTGTATGATACAGTATATCACAGTAGCTTGCAATATTATTCTTAAACAGCTTTATGCTCATTTTATTGTTGAATGAAAATGTTAACGCCTAAAGTGAGTGTCGGTTTAACAATCGTGTATTAGAGCACTAACAACAAACTGAAATGTGTCAGTATTTTTGCTTCACTTTTTTTAATGTTACTAAACTGAATCTGTGAAAGTGAGCATGAGAACAATAATGGATATCTGCCTCTTTGTGTCCATAGGAGCTGATTTATAAAGAGTTCTTCTCTCAAGGAGATCTGGTATGTGTCGGCTTATTTTGGCTGTTAAATGACATGTGAAATTATCACATTATAATTACTATTGTGTCATTCTACACAATAGTACGCTTATCAAGGATATCTGTGTGTGTGTGTGTGTGTGTGTGTGTGTGTGTGTAGGAAAAAGCCATGGGGAACAGGCCCAGCGAGATGATGGACAGAGAAAAGGCGTACATCCCAGAACTACAGATAAGCTTCATGGAACATATCGCCATGCCGATCTACAAGTATGCTCTCTTCCCAACCTGATGCTTTAGTCAAATATCACTTTCTCACAGGGTCAGGACAGACCTTGCTCCCCCTATTATTAGGGTCTTTGAAGGACCCTATTGTAATTGAAGGAGTCATTTTTAGTATTATAATTGTTGAACACTGAGGGAGAAATACTTGATACTTGATACTTAAGTTTTGATTATGACATACTTGCATTCATTTCAAGATCCCTGGACGCTGCTCAGTGTTGGAGGATGGTGCAAAATGCACAAGACTAATTTCCCTATGGTTACCTCAACCTTAACCTTGTACTTATGATGGAGTCACACTGCTGTGCTAGGTTTTCTGCAGTATATTTTAAAGATCCTGAGTGGGTTTAACGCTTTAACACCAAAGCCTCAAATGTCCGTCTGGACTTTTTTTTTTTTTTGTTTATTTTAACCATAAAAAGGCCAGAAAATGTACTGTGAGTAAGTGCTTTTGCCCATTTTTTCCAGAATAAATTTCAATATCTGGCAGTTATTTACAATTTATTGCATGTTAAAATAGTGTATTAACAATTCAAAATGAAGAGAAGCAAAAAGTTTTATTAAGAAAACTTTGGCCAAAAAAATCAAAACTACGTTACGGTGTTTTTTTTCCAACTCTCTCCTCTCTGTCGACAAAGACACTGATTCGCCGGCTTCCTGAAACAGCGTGAGTGAAATCACCGTAATAACCACATGTTAACTTCTCAGCTTTCAGAAACCGTCAGATTTTTTTCCGATAGCACAAACTGTCACATAATTACTTCGTCTGCGATACGCTCTGTGTTAAAAAGTTAAGGTCTAGCCTCTGTGGTAACCAGTCCATGTGAGAAAGTGATTCCCCAGATTAAAACACTCTGCCCAAAGTCTTGTCCAGTAGGCACAAAGTCAAATGTTATCATATGTAAGTTTTTGGGCAGGGCAGAGTGTAATGTCTTTATTTCACAATGGATAAAAATGACTGCTGGTTATGTAACCTGAGGAATTAATAGTGTCCTCTGTCCTTTCAGGCTGCTGTCTGAACTGTTTCCTGAGGCCACTGAGCTGTACGAGAGAGTGGGGGCAAATCGGGAGCAGTGGACCAAAGTGTCCCACAAATTCACTATCCGTGGGTTGCCAAGCAACAACAGCCTAGACTTCCTGGACCAGGAATATGAGCTGCTGCAGTCGCAGGGTGCTTTCGGGAGCGACGACCACTGCCTTAACGGTGGCCTTGACGATGCAGAGGGTGGGAGGGGTCAGTGATGCAGCGGGGCGTCCAGCGGTTCTCCTGAAGTTTTCTGTGGTCCAATAAGAGGCCGAGGATACCTTTTTAGTGACCTCAGAGGGAGCGGTCTCTCTGCTGTCAGTCACTTAGATGCTTCGCAGGCTGTGCTGAATGGACAGGGCAAAGCTTCAAACCAATTGAATCAAACAAGTGATTTAAAACAAGTGGGATCCACCTGAGCCGAGTCAGTGAATAGATGCTACGTACGTGTTGCTCGTGTCTCCAGTTCAGGAAAGCGGAAGGTGGTGACTTTATCTTCTTCAGCAGCTACACTGGAAAAAATGTGTTTTGACCACAAGATCATTCATACAAGACTGATTCTGATTAAGATTGTAAAAACACACACGTGCACACAAAAACATGTACATGCACACAGTGTTTGGACACAAGAAAGAGGGAAACGTTCATTGTTATGGAAAAAAGACTTCACCATGTAACAGTGAGATAAAGTGCTATAGTTTGTGTACAATGTTTCATCGTATCTTATATTGATTTAAATGGCTCAGCTTTGTTCACACAACAAGCAACTGTCATTGTCCCTCCCTCACCTGATGCTTCTGAATGCATGCTGTATGGTCACCTCATGTATTATTCCTTTAATCTGGTTCAGTGTTTATTTCTCCATGGCTCAGAAGTAAGAAATGAGTTCAGTCATTTTTTTTTATAGCATCAGAGCAGTTTTGTATTTTGTAGCTTTTCAAAATATATATTTAATGAATACGTGAGCACCAAGTTGTACAAGGGAGATCTTGCTCATTTGCTTAGTCAACATTTTAGTGCAGTGATTCACTTTACCCAGTTTTTTCTTGAGCTCGCTCTCGTGCATAAGATATTAAAAACACATGCCCTCTGCATATTCATGTCTGTCTGATGATTTCATTTTCCTAATCCAACTTTTCAGAGAGAGCAACCGAAGCCCTTTAAAAGATCCATCGCATATGTAAGTGTAAATGTGCCAGAGTAGAGCGTGTTATTTGGAGTGTGTCACCGAGTGTGTCATATGGATCTGCCTTACTGCGCATCTTTGCTGCCTTTATTAGAGCTTTTAATATACAGAAAATTAAGTGTCAGTTTAGTGTGTGCGTTGTATATTTGTCATAGACAGAGTTTGAGTATCAGTGTGTTGACTGAATGATCACCGTGCTCAGAAGATGTATATTTGCGAAATAACTGTGTGAAGACCTCAGATGTCATGTCATTGCACCACTGTCTATTCTAAGTCGTGTATAACCACTAGCAGATATTTGACAGATACAACACCATTTATTTTCAGTCGCCATCGCACCTATTCTCTGTTTTTAAGAAGGAATAGCCATCATAGAAATGACTCTTTCCTGAAAGCATCAACAGGTCATTATTGCTGCACTCCAAAGGAAATGTTTGGAAACTTAAAGAGTTCAGCTCTCAGATTGTGCCTCATAGGAAACCTGACGCGTAAGAAGCTGTGGGGTTTTGTGTTACAATATGCCATATTCAGTTTTACCTCACAGTGTTTTAAATAGGAAATGCTGCATATACCAGATCACCACAGAAACGTTATACAGACAGAGATTTCTGTAAAGGACACCGCTGTACAGTACTGTATGTAGGCAGTGTGTGGAGAGGTGAGCGTTACTGAGCGAGTGAGCGAGTGAGTGGATGGATGTGTGGGTGAGAACATGAGCCAGGGAGAGGACTGGAGGTAGTTGGTGTAAGATCAAGAGAGAAATGTTTAGTGGAAGCAGACTTTACAGCGCTAGATTTGATCTAAGAGGCAGAAGTCATCTGCTAGAATCCCTTATCTCCTCTTCTATGGAGCCCTGGTAATGTTAGTGCGGGTAGGAGAAGGGAAGTTATTGCAATCATAAGATTTATATAAATAACCTTTCTTTGAAAGTCTCTCATGAGGATGCATTGGGGAGAATTGGTTTAATGTATGCATTGTTCCTTCACTGGGAAATCCATTAGCAAGACTGGATGAAATCATCATAATCTACAGTGGTTTGCTACATGGATATAATATCTTTAAAAGACATTTCTTAAAGGGCATACAGATGTATTTGTAGAATAGCCACTCTTTCACAACCTTGTGTGATTTCTCATATCCTTTATTTTTATTTTTTTTAAACCACTGTTTCATACATACTTGCCTTTTTCATGTGCAATATAAAGTATTGTGATGTTGCAGTGTTTCCTATGTAAACATTTCTGCCTCCAGTTAAATTATTCCTATAGGTATAAACACTTGAATGCCCCCCCCCCCCCCCCCAAAAAAGCATTCAAGCGTTTGATCATGTTTCCACGAAGAGAAAGTCAACTTACTGCTGTGGATGTCCCAACATGTGTCACTTTTCTATACTGAGTGTGAATCTGTCCCTTCATGTTTGATTTTGAAAGTCAGGGCTACATGTGCCAAGCAAACATTTTCTACTTCCTGGCCAAGGTGCAACTGAAAAACAGACTTACACTCTCTTTTTTTCTTCTTCTTCTTCTTTTTTTTTATAATGTTGGCGTGTTGATGAGGGCTATCTCCATGTAAAATCTTTCTTATACATCGTGACCCAGTCTGAAATTGCGGCTTATTCAGGAAGTATGAACCCAATCTATTTTCCATCATCACAGAGCAGCAGGAATTGTCCTTAATGTCATGGTAATAATCACATGTGACATAAATTGTTAAAAGTGACAAAAGTGTAATTGCTGTAAATATCAAAGTTTTTAAAGAAAATGTTATTTGATTGTCTGCCATTATTACAATGGCGAGTATTTTAATTTCTGTAATGTATTTAAAGTGGTTACATCCTGTTCTCCTTCTTTCATGTCATGTTTGAACGAGCCCGAGCTTCAACGTTAAGACAGAGGGAATAAATGACGCATATTTGTGTATTTATGATATACATGTGGTATCTGACCACAGAGGAGAACCCAAACTAATCTGAAATGTATAAATAATGCTTACATTTAGGACTTAATCCAGTCATTTGTAGATTTGTTTTGCTGAGTTCTGAGTGCTAGTGGTCTTTTCTTAATTCAGATGTGTTGAACGAGGACATTTTTGACAGTGAGACAAATGGATGATATTTTAGTTTTTCTTTTCTTTCTTAATAAATCTGGTGAAAGGCTTCTTGGTCGATGTCTCTGAAAGTGCACAACACACCGTATAGTTAAGAGTCACCTACACTCAGCGTGAGTGTTCTCGGTTGCCCCTGTGTGTTTGGATCTTTTTCTGTCACACTGATAAAGTAATACCTGCTGCATCATTTTCACTGTATGATCATTATGAAACACTGGGGGCTGTGGGATGAAAATCTATTACACTATTTAATTTTCCACTGATAGGCAGCATTATCACCTTTCAATAACATAATGGGGTGAGAGGTTCAAGCAAGGAAAGGAAACCATTAAATCTGATGTCTTGATTAAACCTAATATTTTACTGGATCATATATGAACAATTGTACATCCACTGAGCCAGAGTCTAGTACAGGGGTACTAGACTCTGGCTTTAGTGTTAAAAGCCATTTTTGTCCCCTCTCCACCAAAATAGATTTAATCTGGAGCCGAAAAACCTATTTGACCCATAAAATGAAGATAATATCATGTATAAAGTTTTGTCTATATACACACACACACACATATAGATATATATATAGATATATATGGGGGGGGGGGGGGTTGCAAAGCTACAGGGAGCCACTGCAGAGGCACAGAAGAGCCACAGGTTGCAGACCCCCTGGTCGAGTATATTCATTTGCAATTAATCTGCGCATTATAATCCCAGTGAATTGATTTGTTGTTTCTTCCATAAAATGTCAGAAAACCTTCACATCAGAAGTTGTTTTTAATTTTTATCAAAAAACCACACTCAAATTATCTTATCGGATTGTTCTTGTATCAGATGTTGAGGGTCATATGGTGGCTAGTGGTTAGTGCTGTTGCCTTGCAGCAAAAAGACCCATGTTCAGGACTTGGTTGGAACAGGTGTCTTTCTGTGTGGTGTTTTCTCTGGGTCCTCCAGTTTCCTCCCACAGTCTAAAACATGCAGAGGTAAAATGAACACTCTAAATATCCCACAGGTGTGAGTGTGAGAGTTGTTGTCCTTTGTGCGTTGGCGCTGCAGTGTATACCGCGCCTTTTTGCCATGTGGAAAGCTCCCGGTGACCTTCATGTAGAGAGGATTAAGTCAAACTCAAGGCCCGTGGGCCACATTTTGCCCGACACACAACTCTATCTGGCCCGCAAAATAATTTAATTTGTCTATTTTGAATGGCCCAGCATTAAATAGCACACATGCCATTCAGACTACAAGTCCCATAATGCATTGCAATAGCTGCCATGCCTCTCAGCACTAATCCCTCCTCCCACTACTCATTTGTTTGTTTTTTTGTCTTGTACTTTTTATTATCAACCCCTGAATTCACACCAGCTTGTTCATATTCTCATTTTGCTTGAAGGTAATGTGAATAAAAAATATTTTATAATTTTATTGGAAAAAAATATTGTGGTCTGGCTGTTCTAATTAATATTTCTGATTGAAACATAGACCGTTTTAGACTGTTCAATAAATGTTAAACCTGTTTGGCCCACGACTGAGACCATGTTCTAAATCTTGACCCCTTTTGTGATTGAGTTTGACGCTTTATTCCTGATGAAGAGGATAAAGCGGTAGATAATGGATGGATTGATTATTTTAGCAATTGATTAAAGGCCCAGTCTGTGATAGTTTGTGACATCTTTCATTACTGACCACTTCTTTGTCAGAGAACTATATTGGTCTTCACCAGAAAGTTTCCATGTTCCTATAGAAACATGGTGACATACTGTAAGATGTCAGCCTGTGTACAAGTACAACACACAATAATTCAATTTCTGCAAATAAATCCTTCTCTGTGTTACACACTGGACCTTTAACTCATTGGCTGCCATTGACTGCTATAGACGTCAATTCAGCCACTGTGTTGAAAATGGCTGGCAACCAATGAGTTTTAATAATTGATTAATCATTGCAGTTCTAGTTGGAATCAAAACAATAAAACTATAAACAAGTATGTTTTTGAGGTACTTGTTTGAATATCTGAATATTCTCTTAAAATACTTCTACTTCACTACATTTAACTGGCAGATATTGACAAGTTACAGATTTAAAATTTCCCATATGAAAGTCTCGTTAAAATATCATGCTTTGTTCTAAATTAAAGCACTGTACCTATCAGTTTTGGAAAATTGTTATAACTGAGCTTCAAATAATGTCAAGTGGCTCCCACACCCACAAACACGAAAAAAGATTATATGCTAATCATAAACTGCTTCTTTACTTTATTAAGGTTCCATATTAAAATGCAGCTACTTTCTGTAGCGATGTGAATTTTGGGGGAAAATTTAGGAATTGTCTAAAACTATTGGCAAAATTAGCAACCATGTCTGGCAAGCCTGTTTTTATTTTTTGGATTTATAAAATATTAAGTACATGTTCCTGATCATGTATTCATACTTTTACTGAAGCATGGTTTTCCATGAATTACATTACCTATTATGTTATTAGTATTACTGAGTGTTAAATGTATAAATGCATAAATACTTCACACGGGAGCAAGTGAAGTTGAGAAGTTGCTTCAAGTGATTGTGTTCTCGCGTGATTTGGAGTGCGTGAGCTCTGCGCAATGAGAACTGCAGGTAGTCCGCCATTGCTGCATGAAGAACTATCAGATTTGGCGTTTGGCTGTCAACAATAAACTTGCGGTGCCGGGACGCGGAGCTACGAGGTCGAGTGAAAGCTCGTCGGCTGCTCCTGAAACCAGTAGTCACCCCCGTCCCTCCGCGGAGAGCACTTTCATATGAATACAGAGCCCACGGACGAGGCAACCATGTCCAATCTCAGCAAAGGCGGCACCAAGAAGGACACCAAAATGAGGATAAGGGCCTTTCCTGTAAGTGCACGCCGCTCTCGGTGCTCTGCCTGCTCGCCAGGCGGTGACTCGACCACCGTGGTCTGAACTGTTTGGCTAAATGCTAGCAGGCTAACCAGCTGGGCACCAGCTATGACTTGACTAAACGTAAACAAAGTGGAGCCGTCAAATGCACATTCTCACCCACTGTTAATTAACCAGGCTGTCCGAAAGCAGCTGCTTTAACCTCGGTGTTTAAATCTAATACCTCAACAATAAAACTTTTAATACCTCACAACTCCCGAAACATTAGCTTGCAGGTCGGGTCAGTCGACACATCCGAGGCTAGCGTTAGCCCGGCTCTTGACACTTGTTGTTTTGGCTGCTTTTTGTCACAGACATCACACGTTGATTTGTCTGAGGTCGGAATGTGATTGACGTTTCTGTAGAAAGATGATCGCTCGATTTGCAAATGCATGCAAAAAAAATTAACAGCGTTATCACAGTTGTTCAGGTATGCTAACGAGCAATATACCATCTAACGTCCGTTGAGATTGCGTTAGTGACTCTGATTTTAAAGTCTTGCTTTTTATTAATAAATGGTGGGTAACATTGTCAAATTACTCTCAACTCCTCGTCAGTCTGGCACTCCCTTTGTCTACAAGTCATTGTCAGATCTCAGTTATTAACTGACCTCATTCTGCATTGCATTAAACTTTAGCCTGTGACTTGCTTAGTGTGACTGTACATTAACTGCTTATATCAAAATGTGTGCTCGTTATGTAGGTCAGGTAGCCTGCTTGTATTAATTAAAAGTGTGTCTTTATGAACCTGCTGTTTGCGGCTCAGTCAGGACTAACTTGCTGTCAGGGCAGTATCTTGACATGCATGTGTTTGGACTTGTCTGTGCGTGATGGAGGAGCACACACACGGTACATATATAAAGTTTTCCTCTGTGGCCAACACGTATTTGGCCTTTAAGAAACACAAACGATAATGGGTTCCTGGAGCACCTCAGCTCATTTTCTTCTAGTTTAGCTTGTAAGTTAAACATCGTCTGTTCTGCATTGGTGTCAGTGATAGCTCAATGAATCATAAACATTTTCTTACCATATCACACAAAGTGAAGCCCCTAGTTTTTGAATTGTACTGAGGATTTTTGCAAAATTAAGGTTGCAATTTGTGGAACGGTGCTTTATCAAGCTAAAAGATTTTATTCCTTCGAATATTAAGTAAAAAAAAAAGAGAAGAAATTACACGTTAATTTCAAACCTTGTTTACAGAGTTGATCTTTTTTTGTTGAAGCTACTGCTATAAGTTTCCATATCCCTATCACACTTTGAGTAACAACAAATTCAGTATCTGACCTTTACCATGTGTGTGATAGACAATTTTTAAATTTAATCCAACAAATAATGGATTAATGAAGTTTTAGGTCAAATGTCAAGGTAAATTTATATCAAGCAAATGAGAAGACACTGTTAAAAAAAGAACTAGGCTTACCACAGATACTATAATGTCATCAAACTATCATGATTTATGTATAAGAAGTCAAATTTAACCTTCAACACAATAGAATAGAAGTGATGTGTAGTAAAGCACATTTGTGAAATTGTGAAAATGTGGGCTGCTGTTAGTGGCTTCAAATGAGCTGGCATGGAATTGCTGTAGCTGATGACGTGTTAGGATCCTGCTTTATTTAAAAAGACTCTTCCCCACACATATTACCTTTTTTACTTATTTGAATTACCTATTTTCAGACTGGGTAACATTCTCCTTTACCATAAGTTTACAGATTTGTGAACCAGTCAGCAAAGATATGAAAAACAACAATCGTTTAAGCCTTGAGTGATAATGTTACAACAGTTACTATTTTCCATCTTTTACTTTGATCCCTCATTAAACGAATAATTTAGGCGATCTGATTGATGAAATAAATGATACATAAATGAGTGCTGTCCTTAGACCTTATTAAGTTCCTTATTCTGTTCGTTTCAAAGGTCTTCTGTGTTTTGCTAAACTATGTCCCTCTGTGCTGTCTTATATTGTTGTAAATATTGTAGATGCATTTAGTCTTTGGGGTTCCTCTTGAACCCAAATAGGATTTAAATATATTGAATAGCCACCAGAGGAAGAGTCTGCTGGTTCCAAAAAGCAATCTGTTGTTGAATGGAAGTCACTAGATTCAGGTCTTCTTTAGAGCAAATCATTTTGTATTGATTATTTTTTTTGTTAAATGATGTTCCCATTTAGATAAACATAGTAAGGTCCATATGAGTGTACTTTGGTGTGATTAACAACTGGTATTGTCATTAGGAGGCTGGTTGCAGGTGACACCTGAACTAATGTTGTCAACATGGCACCCTTGGTTCCCACTGAACCATCATGTATTCGGAGTAATTTGACACAGGAATGAATGCCAAGTTTAAATCCGTAAATAAAAATGTTTTTTCTGACCAGTGGGAATGGGCAATAAGTGAGTCATCCTCCATTAATAAATAAAAACTGAATGTTTGGTTATGTATATGTAATATCATAGACCTTAACAAAGATTGTGGATAATAGCGATTAATTCTATATGCTATATGTGTTCTACATCTCATGCCCAGGCAATGCATTCGGAGACATTAGGAAAGCATACTTGTTTTAAGTATTGTTTGAAATCATCAGAGGTGATATTTATTTTGTTCAATTCATTATGGGCTCCTTTTTTTGCAGATGACGATGGATGAGAAATACGTCAACAATATCTGGGACCTTCTGAAAAATGCCATTCAGGAGATACAGAGGAAGAATAACAGTGGGCTGAGCTTTGAGGAGCTGTACAGGAATGCCTACACAATGGTGCTTCACAAACATGGAGAGAAGCTGTACACGGGCCTGAGAGAGGTCGTCACTGAACACCTTATCAATAAAGTAAGACTAATAGAGATTACATGATCACACAGTGGCAGAACTTAAAGTACGTTTTGGCAAGGCCTGTGTAGAATTACATACCTAGTTTCTAAGCAATGTGAGCTCTGAGTGTATGTTCTGAAGATACTCATCAATGTATCCATAATAGAAAAAATGCTTTTTTTTCTGTGAAGAAATAATCAGACCCTAAAAGATGCAGCAATTCAGCCTTGTTAATTTGTTAGACAGGATTACTATTGAAATAACGCATCATCATTAGGGTAACACTAACCTGTCTCACGACGGTTTAGTCAGAAAAGCAGAAATTATGACCTGTTTTTCATTTATGAGCAGATGTGGGAGGTTGCGTAAGTATTAATGATGTTAGAAATCTGGGACATACAAACTTGGATGTTTTTCGAGTCTTATCTAGTTGGGATTTGTGAAACGCATTAATGACGATAAAGAGCTGTCTTTGACACATCTTTGTATCTGCTTTTGTATGTTGGAGTCTTTGAGTGGTAATTTTCTATTGCTGTTTGTATATCAGCCAGATGGTTTTAAGCCTTAATTAAATGCATATCCTGAACTTAAAAGGCTTGGTTAATTAGATGTGAGGTGCTGTCAACAACGATTAGATCAAAGAAGTGACACTGAAGTTTGGGTTTATGAGCTAATAATGATCTTCGTATCACTTTTAATGTAAGAGCTTAGTAGTCATTTGAATGCAGCCTTAACGTTCCATTTTAATCACTGTTGTCTTTCTGGCTCAGTGACAGCATGACAAAAGCCAATTGATACAGTAGCTTTAGTTCTGAAAGCAACTCAAATAAAGATTTTCTTTCTCTCAACTGTTAGATCTTACTATAAACTGCTGAACGGTTATTCCATGCAACACTCACTCTGCATGTGTGTCATTTTTATGTTTGACCTGAGGATTTCTGATTTGCTTAGACTCACAGTTCAGTTTGCTGCCCAGCACTGACCAGGCAGGCAGGTGACAAAGAGGCAGCAGAAACATAAATCCTGTCCGCCTTATTTCACGCCAAATGTGTGTCTTGGGCATTACTTGTAGAAGTAATACATATTTCTGTTGTAGCATCATTTTAGAATTAATATGACATTTACAAAACCTTTTGTTTAACATATGAATTTGAATCTTAATGTATGCATTATTCATATGAAGACATCGGTTTCATGGGGGGGGGGGGGGGGGGATTTGAATTTTGAAATTTATCTTCTCTTTTGAGGAGAAAAAAAGGAGGTTGGTCTGTCTGTCTTACTCTTCTGAGACTTTGGTTTATAGTGCTGAGTCACACTGCAGTGTGACTATTTTTCAAGCTGTTGTGTGCCTGACCAGTTAAGAGTCAGCTTGCTTTGGGAGCTTCTTTCCTCTTGACGAATACGTTTTCTATTTTTTCTTTTGTTTATAATCAGACTAAGGCATTCTGTTGATACTAATATTGCAAGAACCATTATCTAAGATGTCCTCTCACGTGTTTGTCTATTTCACCCATAGGTCAGAGAAGATGTCCTGAACTCCTTAAACAATAACTTCCTCCAAACCCTAAATCAGGCCTGGAACGACCATCAGACGGCGATGGTGATGATCAGAGACATCCTGATGTACATGGTAAGTAGCTATTGTTTTTTCACAAAACATTTACATAGCTACTGAAAATATTCTTCATCCTTGTGAATAATAGCACGTCTTGGTAATGTCAGGTGTACCAGTGGAACTAGATAAATGAATACTAGTCTGTATTTTAGTGAAGATGTGCATGATTTGCTGTTTCATATCCATAGTCACAATGGTGCCATTGATAGAATTTTTTTATATAAAGTTTGCTTTAAGTAATAAAAGTCTGGATTGGCTTGACTATGTCACTATTTGTAGTCGCTATGATTACACATAAATATGAGACACACTTAATGGAATACTTCACTGATTTGCGTTTAGCTTTGTATTACTAGAATTGGGGTAATATTTTTAATAAATTGTGCTTCCCAACCTCATTTTCCCCTGATTTGAGAAATATCTTAATTCTTTTCTTTGTTACGTGCCCAACATTGACACTTTGTCCGAGGCTTGAAACTGCAATACTAATTCCACACTTGTTCTTCTTCTTTAAAAATCACAAAACAAAATGGTTCAGTTTGAAGGATTTCTTTATGTAAAGCAAAGAAACCAGAAAATATTCATATTGAAGAAGCTGAAAAATCAGAGAAACTGGTTTAAAGCTTTAAAAAGCACTTAACCCGACTAATCGATTATCTAAATAGCCGGCGATTCATTTAGTAATCAATTAATAATCAATTAAGATAAGTTATACTACATGAGGTAGTTGGTACTCTAGTGCTTATAATGGGGAAACATAGTTAATCAATGGTCATATTGTATGTACTTAATAGACAAATACTGTGTCTTTTTTAACAATGAAAAATTAATTAATTAATAACAGTAGTTATTTTTTCAAAATTATACTCTTAACAAGAATTCGGTAATGATTTAAGACATTAGATCAATGAAAGTGGAGGGTGGGTCCACAAGTAACATACATCAAATTCACCACTCAACCTTAGTCATGCAGTACACAAAGAATTGGTAATAGTTTAAAATGTATTCTGTGTAACAGCAGTTGAGCTTGAGCTTATTTTAATTGAATTGTGTGTGTGTTTCCCCCTCAGGACCGTGTATACGTGCAGCAGAACAACGTAGAAAATGTCTACAACCTGGGTCTTATTATCTTTAGGGATCAGGTGGTTCGCTATGGCTGCATCAGAGATCACCTTCGACAAACCCTGCTGGACATGATTGCTCGAGAGAGGAAGGGGGAGGTTGTGGACAGGTAGTCTAAATTGCAAACACAGGGTCAGTCGTAAAACTGCCTAATGATTAGCTACAGGGTTGCGCTGACACATTTAATTAATTGAATTGAAGAAAATGGAATCCATGTCATCCACAGTCAAATAATTCAAGTGAAGTGAGTAAAATCATAAATGAACATGTGTGAAACACTCAAAGATATGAGAGGTAGATCAGCTGCAGTTACAACTGCTGGGATTTTTACTGAAACAAAGGACTTTTTTTTTTCATGAACAAATAATCACAATTTGCTGGCAGCCATTGTTAACAGGACTTGAGCATCCACAAATGTTCATAATTGTTTCGATTTATCAAAGCATTTTTCATTACTGATTCTGTCAACAATATTTGTTGTGTTCTTCCTTCCTCCAGGGGAGCCATTAGAAATGCCTGCCAAATGTTAATGATCCTCGGTCTTGAAGGGAGATCTGTTTATGAAGAAGACTTTGAGGCACCATTCTTAGAAATGTCTGCAGAATTTTTCCAGGTTTGTGAGAGAGCAAAATTCACCCTGACTGTATCATTTGTATACATCCATGTTAATTGTTTCTTTGGCTACATCTTCCCTGTCTGGGATCCATAAAAAGGAAGTTCAGTGTCAATATTAATGATTTTCAATACTAAAGAACAAAAGTGTGTTGCATGCAAAGTTTGTGAAATGCAAGAATTGCTTTGTAATATGTTTTTGTTATTATTTTCAAACATTTAACACGATATCCTTAGGTTTTTAGGAAACATTTGTGTCTCCTGTTCAAGCTTACAAGCTAAACATGTTTATTTTCCTTAGATGGAGAGTCAAAAGTTCCTTGCAGAAAACAGTGCCAGTGTATATATAAAGAAGGTGGAAGCCAGGATTAATGAAGAGATTGAGCGGGTGATGCACTGTCTGGATAAAACCACTGAGGAGCCTATTGTGAAGGTGGTAGAAAGAGAACTCATCTCGAAACACATGAAAACCATTGTGGAGATGGAGAACTCGGGCCTGGTCCACATGCTGAAGAATGGCAAAACCGACGGTAAGTGCTCCATCTGGTACGCTTTACACCTCGTGTTTTCACCATTCGTAGGTGGTATCAACAGAAATGAAATCTTCTGGAGTAGCAGTGAAAATTAATGTCACTTCACAAGACAGAGAGATAAAATGCCTCTTAAATATACCTTTGAAACTGTCACTTGCCAACAATACATGTTGTACTAGGTCAGTAATGCAGTTACAATAATTTCACCTCTCGTGAATAACAACAATGAAATATGAGGTGTGTACGTCTGATATTTTCACATTGTCAAGTATTACATTCACTCCCATGTTTGACCTCTTTACAGCAGATCTCGGCTCACTTTCAGTTGGTAGAAATACATCTGTGTCTGTGTATTCATGAATATCTGCAGACTTGGCGTGCATGTACAAGCTGTTCAGCAGAGTTCCCAACGGGCTAAAGACCATGTGTGAATGTATGAGCTCGTATCTGCGGGAGCAAGGCAAGGCCCTGGTATCAGAGGAGGGAGAGGGGAAGAACCCTGTGGACTACATTCAGGTAAAATGCTAAATGTTATCAGGAGAAGTCGCAGTGCAGTTAGCGCACTGTTAATCACACAAGTATTTTCAGTGAATGAGACAGAAAAAGCTTTGTTAGAGATTATGGAGTAGTTTCTAGTGGCATTTCTAGAGAAGCCTTTAGCACACCATCACGTGCCAAGCCTTGACCATAATGCACACCCATAACTTCCCAGCAGACCCTCTGAATTAGTGGTCGCAAACCATGATGGTCTGTGCCCTCAACCGCACAGTGTTTTTGCACTGTGCGGAATAACGTGGGAAGCCATTAGCGACAACAAAAAATGAAACTGGTGTGGTTCTTTTGATGCTCCTGTGTTCCATTCCTGCTTTTAAACTCATCACTGAGACTGCAGCCTCTGTGTTTTGTTGATTAGATTATCTCTCTACTGGTTGTGCTAAACTGCTGCTTAAGCAAACAGCTGCTGTTTCCTCCCTCTTCATCACTGTCTCGTTCTCTCCACCCCACAGGGTTTGCTGGACCTGAAGTCCCGTTTTGACCGATTCCTTCAGGAGTCATTCAATAATGATCGACTCTTCAAACAAACCATTGCTGGTGACTTCGAGTACTTCCTTAACCTTAACTCTCGCTCTCCCGAGTACCTCTCACTCTTCATTGATGACAAACTGAAGAAAGGCGTAAAAGGGGTGAGCCCTCAAGTGATCTTCACTCTGTTATTTTTTCATGGCACACATGTTAGTGACCTTCTTATTCAGGATTTGATGCCACACACCAGCATAGTATGTAATGCCAAATCACATCACATGTCAACTAAACAAGGAATGATTTTTTTTTCCAAAAGACTACACATTTTATTGTCACTGTAATATAGATGTAGGTCTGCCATAAACCACTTTTAATGACTTGGTGAGATAGAATATTCAACCAAAGTTGCATCTTCTACTATCAGCAGCATAAACTGAAGTTGTGAACATTTAGTTTTTTTGTACTAAAGCTGCAGATAAAATATTTGGTTTAAACAATATGTAGATATTTATGACTGTGAGTAATTTGATTCAGCAGCTTATGTCTGACAAAGTTGGGAGATGATTGAGTCTGTCCTCACTCGCTTGTTTGTGTGGTCCAGCTGACGGAGCAAGAGGTGGAGACTATACTGGACAAGGCCATGGTGCTTTTCCGCTTCATGCAGGAGAAGGACGTGTTTGAGAGGTACTACAAGCAGCACCTGGCCCGCAGGCTGCTCACCAACAAGAGTGTATCGGATGACTCGGAGAAAAACATGATCTCAAAGCTTAAGGTGAGCAGGAGCGCGAGAAGACTGTGTCACATTCTTTTGAATAACCTAATGAGATTTCAGGCAAGATTTCCTCTGAATTTTCTGATCTTAGACTGAGTGCGGCTGTCAGTTCACATCGAAGCTGGAGGGAATGTTCCGGGACATGAGCATCTCGAACACTACGATGGATGAGTTTAGACAACATCTACAGACATACGGGGTGAGGAAACAATACACACCGCTGCTCATTCTGTTACATTAAAACAATTACACCCCTAACCACCTGTCGCTTGGGAATACATTGTGCTTATATACAGTTGTGTTGTGCTGCCATGTGGTACGTTATCACTAGATTTAAATGGAATGAATAGTCTGTTTATTGTATAACTTGCTCTTCTCCAAACTGCCTCTACATTTTTGGCCTTATATTACTGGTAAAACAAGACAAAATATTCCCATTGGCTTTACAAAAGTGCCTTTTGAATTGGTTTTCATTCATTCAGAATTCATAATAAATAAATTATGAAGTGTTTATGCATGCTGCGGCACTGCTTATAGATAAAGAGTGAGATCCTGTAATGTATTTTTATTAGAATTTCACTATTTCATTAAACTGCTTATGTTAAAAGCAACAATTCTAAGGCCACATCCAGACAGAGAAGGCACGGAACGTAAACAATCTTTTTCTTTGCCATTTTCAAAAAGTTCCATACAAACACAGCATCGTTTCAGGAAATATCTCCGTCCACACGGAACCTCCCAAAGCAAATCAAAATGCTGTAGTACATATGCCAACTGGTATGTTAGTTGGGAAGAAGACGTTGTAAACATGAGATATAATAATAGAAATGGAGACAGAATGAACCGAAGGGAAATAATGTCTGTTTGTTTACGTTTACGCCGTACGCTTGATATTTTCCCACTCTGGGAGGCGTTTTCAAAAATACCGTTTCAGGTCCCCTAAAACACTGTCTCTGTGGACAGCCCCTAATTTCTGTCAATAGCCAGAAGTTTTCATCAAACTTCTATTTTTTTTTTATGTTTTCATAAATGTTTATTCTGGCACCTGGGATTCACTCGACTTGAAACTTGACTGTGTGACTGCTTTTCTTACTAAAGGTGTCACTTGGAGGAGTCGATCTCACTGTAAGAGTCCTTACCACAGGATACTGGCCAACACAATCAGCAACACCCAAGTGCAGTATCCCACCTTCACCAAGACATGCATTTGAAGTCTTTAGGAGGTTGGTCATATGGTTAATATGTTTATGGCACAGAAGTAAAGCTCAATTGTTCGTATTTGTACGTTGTTGTTATTGTATAACAGCACGTTTGTTTTTAATCCAGACATTTTTGATCTGTGTGATCCAAAAAAAAAACAATTTCCAGTGTTTCAGGACGACATTTGAAAAGCTGTCACATTGATGAGCAACATATTTATTTTATATATTTTATTTGGAAGAGACAGTTATATCATACCATGTCATTAAGGTCTCCTCCTAGGTCATGTAACATTGAGTTGTAACACATGGACTAGACTGACCTAGATGACTGAACTCTGCTTGTAGGTTTTATCTTGGTAAGCACAGCGGCAGACAACTCACACTGCAGCACCACATGGGCTCTGCAGACCTAAATGCCACCTTCTACGGTCCCATTAAAAAGGTATGAGGCAGATGTAGTTTAACATATTTCTAATCTACATTGTCACACGAGTGAACAATAAAAAATAAGCATGTTTTTCATTCTATTTTGGTTTGTGCAGAACGCTGTGAAATTGTAAACATTGAACTGTATGCAAAACTGAAAAGCACTCAGTGGTGTTTTTAGTTTGTTCTAGTTTTTAGAGTTGTAAGATCAGAAAACATAATTTCTTGTATTACGAGATTCAGTCGTACTTTTCTTTTTTTATATTGTGGCCTGTCAACACCACATGTCGTCAGGACGATGGGTCAGAGGTCGGAGTGGGAGGAGCCCAGGTAACAGGCTCCAACACAAGGAAGCACATCCTGCAGGTCTCCACCTTCCAAATGACCATTCTCATGCTCTTCAACAACAGGGAGAAGTCCACCTTTGAGGTACACAATTTAATTCATCGAAATACTTTGCAGTTTTCCACAGTGAATGATAATTTCTTCCCTAAAAATACATCTTTGAACTTCACTTCTCCACTTGCAGGAGATCCAACAGGAGACAGACATCCCAGAGAGAGAGCTGGTGCGAGCGCTGCAGTCACTGGCTTGTGGGAAACCCACTCAACGAGTCCTCACCAAGGAGCCCAAGTCCAAGGAAATCGAGAGTGGCCATGTGTTTACAGTGAATGACCAGTTTACCTCCAAACTGCATCGTGTCAAAATCCAGACAGGTAACATTATTTTACTCGTGGGTTTGTACTAAATACCTGTTACATACAGTTAATGCAAAATTTCCATCCATCAATTCTGCGAAATTTGTTTCAGTCACTCGACTTCATATATTTGAAGTGGAGCAAAACGTTTTCACTATGTCATCTTGTGAAACACTCATTCAATGTCCTGGTGTTGTATCAGAAATGAGGATGAGCCAATGAGCAAAATTAGTGGATTGGATACCAGGAAAGGAAAAATGTAATTTTCATATAATCACTTTACCAGAGTCTGTAAAAATGTCGGTTGTTAATCACAATATTTGGTGCACAGTTGCAGAGTGTTGTGTTTTTAAAATGGCTGGTTATGACTAGTTGGTAAATGCATGGACACAAATGATTTAATATATCAGTTGTTTAAAAGAACTGTATCACACTGGAGTCTGTATCAATAGATACTGAAGTTTGTGTTTTGTCTTCATCGGTTTCCGTCAAACTTTGTATACTGTTACTATATTTATAATGGAGCACATACAGGAATACATCAACGACCAATGTAGTTACCAACAGCTTAATGTCTTTTCATGTCATAAATTTAGCTTGTTGAAGATATAATATAGCAGATAATATAGTAGATACGCTCATAGAAAAGTAATAGAGAGTAGTTAAGATTCAAATTTGGCTGAACAGGAGTGGACATGAAGAAGTGACATGGTGCTATTCCTAATCAGAAATATAGGACAGTTGCTGTATGTGCACATCTAAGGGAGTGTGGGTGAGAAAGAACATGTGGAAGTTGAACTACTTGGTAACTTTTGTGTCACTTGATTCAATCTGTTGGTCGTACTTAACTACTGAGTTTATTTGTAATGTTCACATGAGTTTTTGCTTTTACCATTTTTTTCATCAGGAGTTATTAAAACTTATTCAGGAGAAACGTGTGATTTTGAAATCTAATTCCTAATTCACCTTCTCTCTTGTGCACCTCTCAGTGGCTGCTAAACAGGGGGAGTCGGACCCAGAGAGGAAAGAGACTCGACAGAAAGTGGACGACGACAGAAAGCATGAGATCGAAGCTGCTATTGTTCGCATCATGAAGTCGCGAAAGAAGATGCAGCACAACGTCCTAGTAGCAGAGGTCAGTTGTTAAAGGGGGAAAAAACTAAACGTTACTATAAAGCCTTAAGCTGCCACATGCCAGAATATATTTTTCACAGTGGGCACTTTCACAGAACACATTAGCTCCTCCTCAATAAGCCCCCTAGTGGTGAATGGTGGGATGTACAATTGGTGAGGCCTTCTGCTTCTCATTAGGAAACGAAATGAAAATGAATCCAAAATAAGTTTTAAAACAGTACTTAGGGAAAAGATGCAAATCAAGGTGACGATAATGGTGGTTTAAATGAGTGATGACATTTGGGCAGAACAAGAGACAAGACTTTGTATTTTCTGATTTCTGTGTTTTGTGTCTCTGCAGGTCACACAGCAGTTGCGAGCGCGATTCCTCCCTAGCCCTGTAGTCATCAAGAAGCGGATCGAGGGACTCATTGAGAGGGAATATTTGGCTCGAACACCAGAGGACCGTAAAGTGTACACTTACGTAGCATAAAAAAAGTTAATTGAATGGAAGCTAACATCATATTGAGAGAAACTGAGAGCCTTGTTTTTGTGGACTGCAATGCGTTTTAATGAACTTGGATGTGCTTTCATCACTGATTCTGGGAAACACTGGGAAGCTTACATTTTCTTCCATAAATTGTGTAAAAAAAAAAAAGAAGTGAAAATAAACAGGCGTACGATGGGGGAGTTTTCTAGCGATATTAGATTTCTTCTGCTGATGAGAACAATGAAAGAAGGGGATCTAGTTTTGTATAAATTAATGTTTCCTGTGGCCTTTGGAGAGAATTGGGCGAGCCTGTTTGCTATTCGACGACGTGCTGTGGAGAGAACAAGCGTCAACATGTTAAAGCAAACATGCGTCAACATGGAGACCAAGAAAACATTTGAATTCACTCCCCTGTTTTAATGTTGATGTCAGTGTGTTATGTTTGTGTTTTGTGGCACAATGGTGGCTCTGCAGGGCGACAGACACTCTTGGCCTATTCCTTCCAGAGGATTTTAAAGTTCAAGAAGAGAACAAAGTGTAAATTGGTACAGACCTGGTTTGCAACAGCAGGAAATACACTTTGAGTACTTGATGAAAACATGAGTGCTTAATTTATGTTGTAAGTATGTCTGGGTTTTTGTTTTGTTTTTTAAATTCATTTTGAGGTTGTTTTAATTACCGATGTTAATTAAGTGCACCTCCCTCAGCTGAAATATTTAATGCCATTTTCAATATTTTGTCCAGGTCTGTAGAGTAGTGGTTACAGAGATCAAGGGTTGTAGCTTCACAGCATGCTTTTCTCTAATGGATCAATCGAGGGACAAGTGCACACACCAGCTCCATAAATGCAGTGTGATCTCTTGTGACGCATTTTTCACTTCAGGTCTGCTCAGTGATTGGCCAAAACAAAGATTTCCTTTCGTTGAATGGAAGATTCCTAGTGGTGCAGATTTCAAAGAGGATTTTTTTTTTCCTTTTTTTTTTTTTTTTTTTACATTCTCGACAGGTGGAACCAGTCTAGCACCGTGTTCTAATGTGTACAAATTGTAAAATAATTATTGTACTCACTGCTAAGGTGGATTGTACAGGGCCTTGTTTTCATCATATTAAATGTAGAATTAAAGTAAATGAAAATGATGGGTTTTCATTTCCCCTCCTGTGTCTTTCTTTAGAGGGCCTCAGCAAATATTTACCTGCTACATTGTGCAGATCTGTGGACACAGAAAATATGGTAAAAAAAAAGTAATTATAATCCACTCCTATTTTTGTATGAAGGTATACTGCATTACTTTGGGTGGATATACGTACACTATTGTTACAAATTACTTTTTTTTTTTTATTCTTTGTTTATTTCTATTACCCTCATTATGTCTTTATTAGTGACTGTATTTGTGTTTGCTATCTACAAGGAGGAAGTAACAGTTTTCACACAGGGCTTGTTCAGAGAAGACATTTTGACATGTCCCAGTAGGAAAAGCACAGTTGTAAAAGAAAAGAAAATCTGATTACTCTTCTTCATATTGTGTCAAAGTATAAGCTGTAAAAAAAGATGTGAAGAACAAAAGTTTCAAGTTAAAACACACGGGCTTTGCTAAACTTGAACGTTGTCAGCAGTGCTGCAAATAGTGATTATTATACAGTAAATGTATCTGCAATAATTCTGAAAATATTCTTCGATTAGAAGTTTAATATTTTCTTTATCCCCAGGACAGAACAAAATATTCGTGGATGTTCTCAGTTTGAGGTTCTGGAAACGGTGAACAACAAATTGATAATCAAGAAAAATGACTAACAGCGGCACAGCAGCCACTTTGACCAAAATGTCACAGTAGAAAAATCACTGGTGTAAATCAAACGGATGATGGCTGAATTCCATTTCACTTCCTCAGTTTCAGTTTTGCATGCTGGTTCACTGTCACACTGTCCTGACATGAACTGACCAGAGCCATCAGACACACCTGTGCTCCACCTGCTAAAATGTGTCCAAATGTCTGCTGTGACAATAATCATCAGTCGCAGTTATGAATATTCACTGTCGTGATTTGCTGCTGCGATAGCAAGCCGTCGAGATTTTAATGCTCTTAACGGGGCCTTAGCAAACAAGGGCCGGGAGGGGACAGCCCTTCTGGACTATCTCCTTTGTCTTCTCACATTGTTAGTCCCATGCCATCTGCTGAATGTCATTATAAGTGGATTTAGATTTAAAGCAGCACCACTTGTGCTCTGTTGGCCCCTTTCACCCACATATTAGTCCCTGCTCTAACTTTTAAGTATTGTTTTTGTTGGCTATGTGTGTCTGTCTGTGCTTCCGCACTTGCCATTACGAGCAACAGAGGCCGACAGAGGCTTGTTAGACTTTGTGATAGACACACACACCAGGCGCATGTTTAAGTACATTGCCCAAGAATTTTGACCCCCAGTGAATGGGGTGAAGTCTGCCATCTCTGACTGCCTTGTACACAGTGCAGCATAGTCAGTCTTAAAGCTGACAGCATCCCATCCTCCACTTTGGCTGGTTTTAGCTCTCCATAACCTCACAGAAACCTACATTTTATGGCATGTCTTGTTAACAGTAAAAATAGAAAATACAGTAAATATAGTTACTGCAAGTGGAAGACTTATATAATCAGACTGGAACAAAGATAACACACCTGATTCAAATTAATGTGTTGTTGTTATCAGGCAGGCTTGTGAAGAGCTTGATGAAGAGCATTTAAATTTTAAAGGTGGGTTGGAGCGGGCAACATCTGAAACACAACCAGGACTGAGAAACACACGTCATTTGTCCCAGGAAGAATGAAGTTATGGATATTTTAAAAGTGTTCATTTTTACAAAGCAATACAGACATAAAGTATGTAATTTCCAACCTAAATTAAAGATGGACTGAGTTCATGTTAAAACGGTTTGCCAGAGAATGTTGGCTTAACAGTGCGAGGCTGCTTGATGACGTCAGCGTCCCAGTACAGACTTGAGGGTTTTTGTCCAGCAGCAGACGCAGAAGCAGCAGGAGGAGGAGGAGGAAGTAGAATCACTCTCAGCCCTCAGTGTCCAAACACCCAAAAAAGTCATATAATAGTATGTCGTCCAATATCACAGAAAAAAAGTCATACGTACAGTGGTTCTAAAACTTTTTCTTTTGGGCCCCCCTTTGGAGGAAGAAATTTCCCGGGGGCCTCTCACGAAATTGTAACAATATGCCAAGTATAACATTTATTGAATCAATATTAGAAGAAACGTTTCACTTTTCTTTCAATAATCTGTTGTGCAAATAACATTTTTGCTTCAGCAATACAAATAACCTCAATATTGCTTCGTGTGAAAGCAATTTTCAAATAAAAATATGAAATGTCCAATTACAACTACAATAGTGTCATTTTTATAAATTTGGATAGCAAAGAATACTTTACCAATATCAATAATTTGCTGTGCAAATCATTTTTTTTTTGTTTTAGCTGTACAAATGCTGTCCCCTGCCAATGTTTTGAGACACAACACTCAGAGGAATTTGGAGGCATTTTCTCGTCTTGTGTTTTGGTCGTCGTGAATGTATTTATTTATATGTTTATTTCGGGCATGTCAGTTAGATCACTCATCATCACACATCATCTTAGTGTAGTCCACACAATACACATAACCGAAAGGGAAAGCGGGAGAAGCAAGAGCTTATCAAGTCCCTCCCCCATTACCTACAGAATACATATATTCATAGTACAATACATAATTTCATCATACTACATTTTTATTTTTATTTTTTTCTCTCTTTTTCTTATGACATTTTGACAAAAACATGTTTAAGCATCAGGTAGCATTCAGAGATGCAGTCTAGTATGTCGTCCAAAATCACTCAAATAAGTCATACTATAGTATGTCGTCCAAAATCACTCAAAAATGTCATACTATAGCATGTCGTCCAAAATCATAGCATGTCGTCCAAAATCACTCAAATAAGTCATACTATAGCATGTCGTCCAAAATCACTCAAATAAGTCATACTTTAGTATGTCGTCCAAAATCACTCAAAAATGTCATACTATAGCATGTCGTCCAAAATCATAGCATGTCGTCCAAAATCACTCAAATAAGTCATACTATAGCATGTCGTCCAAAATCACTCAAATAAGTCATACTATAGTATGTCGTCCAAAATCACTCAAAAATGTCATACTATAGCATGTCGTCCAAAATCATAGCATGTCGTCCAAAATCACTCAAATAAGTCATACTATAGCATGTCGTCCAAAATCACTCAAATAAGTCATACTTTAGTATGTCGTCCAAAATCACTCAAAAATGTCATACTATAGCATGTCGTCCAAAATCATAGCATGTCGTCCAAAATCACTCAAATAAGTCATACTATAGCATGTCGTCCAAAATCACTCAAATAAGTCATACTATAGTATGTTGTCCAAAATCACTCAAAAATGTCATACTATAGCATGTCGTCCAAAATCATAGCATGTCGTCCAAAATCACTCAAATAAGTCATACTATAGCATGTTGTCCAAAATCACTCAAATAAGTCATACTTTAGTATGTCGTCCAAAATCACTCAAATAATTCATACTAAAGTATGTCGTCCAAAATCACTCAAATAAGTCATACTATATTATCTCGTCCAAAATCACTCAAAAATGTCATACTATAGCATGTCATCCAAAATCACTCAAAAAATGTCATACTATAGTATGTCGTCCAAAATCACTCAAAAAATGTCATACTATAGTATGTCGTCCAAAATCACTCGAAAATGTCATACTATAGCATGTCGTCCAAAATCACTCAAATAAGTCATACTATAGTATGTCGTCCAAAATCACTCAAATAAGTCATACTATAGCATGTCGTCCAAAATCACTCAAATAAGTCATACTATAGCATGTCGTCCAAAATCACTCAAATAAGTCATACTATAGCATGTCGTCCAAAATCACTCAAATAAGTCATACTATAGCATGTCGTCCAAAATCACTCAAAAATGTCATACTATAGCATGTCGTCCAAAATCACTCAAAAAAGTCATACTATAGCATGTCGTCCAAAATCACTCAAAAATGTCATACTATAGCATGTCGTCCAAAATCACTCAAAAAAATCATACTATAGCATGTCGTCCAAAATCACTCAAAAATGTCATACTATAGCATGTCGTCCAAAATCACTCGAAAATGTCATACTTTAGTATTTCGTCCAAAATCACTCAGATAAGTCAAACTATAGTATGTAGTCCAAAATCACTCAAAAAAGTCCTGCTATAGTATGTCGTCAAAAATCACTCAAATAAGTCATACTTTAGTATGTCGTCCAAAATCACTCAAATAAGTCAGACTATAGTATGTCGTCCAAAATCACTCAAATAAGGCATACTATAGTATGTCGTCCAAAATCACTCAAAAATGTCATACTACAGTATGTCGTCCAAAATCACTCAAATAAGTCATACTATAGTATGTCGTCCAAAATCACTCAAAAATGTCATACTACAGTATGTCGTCCAAAATCACTCAAATAAGTCATACTTTAGTATGTCGTCCAGAATCACTCAAAAAAGTCCTACTATAGTATGTCGTCCAAAATCACTCAAAAAAGTCATACTATAGCATGTCGTCCAAAATCACTCAAAAATGTCATACTATAGCATGTCGTCCAAAATCACTCAAAAAAGTCCTGCTATAGAATGTCGTCCAAAATCACTCAAATAAGTCATACTTTAGTATGTCGTCCAAAATCACTCAAATAAGTCATACTATAGTATGTCGTCCAAAATCACTCAAATAAGGCATACTATAGTATGTCGTCCAAAATCACTCAAAAATGTCATACTACAGTATGTCGTCCAAAATCACTCAAAAAAGTCCTACTATAGTATGTCGTCCAAAATCACTCAAAAAGGTCATACTATAGCATGTCGTCCAAAATCACTCAAATAAGTCATACTACAGTATGTCGTCCAAAATCACTCAAAAAAGTCATACTATAGTATGTCGTCCAAAATCACTCAGATAAGTCAAACTATAGTATGTAGTCCAAAATCACTCAAAAAAGTCATACTATAGTATGTCGTCCAAAATCACTTAAAAATGTCATACTATAGCATGTCGTCCAAAATCACTCAAAAAAGTCCTGCTATAGTATGTCGTCCAAAATCACTCAAATAAGTCATACTATAGCATGTCGTCCAAAATCACTCAAAAAAGTCATACTATAGCATGTCGTCCAAAATCACTCAAAAAAGTCATACTATAGCATGTCGTCCAAAATCACTCAAAAAAGTCATACTATAGCATGTCGTCCAAAATCACTCAAATAAGTCATACTATAGCATGTCGTCCAAAATCACTCAAATAAGTCATGCTTTAGTATGTCGTCCAAAATCACTCAAATAAGTCATACTATAGCATGTCGTCCAAAATCACTCAAAAAAGTCATACTTTAGTATGTCGTCCAAAATCACTCAAAAAAGTCATACTATAGCATGTCGTCCAAAATCACTCAAAAATGTCATACTATAGCATGTAGTCCAAAATCACTCAAATAAGTCATACTTAAGTATGTCGTCCAAAATCACTCAAAAAAGTCCTACTATAGTATGTCGTCCAAAATCACTCAAAAAAGTCATACTATAGTATGTCGTCCAAAATCACTCAAATAAGTCATACTATAGCATGTCGTCCAAAATCACTCAAAAAAGTCATACTATAGTATGTCGTCCAAAATCACTCAAAAATTTCATACTATAGCATGTCGTCCAAAATCACTCAAAAAAGTCATACTATAGTATGTCGTCCAAAATCACTCAAAAAATGTCATACTATAGTATGTAGTCCGAAATCACTCAAAAAATGTCATACTATAGTATGTCGTCCAAAATTACTCAAATAAGTCATACTTTAGTATGTCGTCCAAAATCACTTAAAAATGTCATACTATAGCATGTCGTCCAAAATCACTCAGATAAGTCCTGCTATAGTATGTCGTCCAAAATCACTCAAATAAGTCATACTATATTATGTCGTCCAAAATCACTCAAAAAAGTCATACTATAGCATGTCGTCCAAAATCACTCAAAAAAGTCATACTATAGCATGTCGTCCAAAATCACTCAAAAAAGTCATACTATAGCATGTCGTCCAAAATCACTCAAAAAAGTCATACTATAGCATGTCGTCCAAAATCACTCAAATAAGTCATACTATAGCATGTCGTCCAAAATCACTCAAATAAGTCATACTTTAGTATGTCGTCCAAAATCACTCAAATAATTCATACTATAGTATGTCGTCCAAAATCACTCAAATAAGTCATACTATAGTATGTCGTCCAAAATCACTCGAAAATGTCATACTATAGCATGTTGTCCAAAATCACTCAAATAAGTCATACTATAGTATGTCGTCCAAAATCACTCAAAAATGTCATACTATAGCATGTCGTCCAAAATCACTCAAAAAAGTCATACTATAGTATGTCGTCCAAAATCATTTAAATAAGTCATACTATAGTATGTCGTCCAAAATCACTCAAAAATGTCATACTATAGCATGTCGTCCAAAATCACTCAAAAAAGTCATACTTTAGTATGTCGTCCAAAATCACTCAAAAATGTCATACTATAGTATGTCGTCCAAAATCATTTAAATAAGTTATACTATAGCATGTCGTCCAAAATCACTCAAAAATGTCATACTATAGCATGTCGTCCAAAATCACTCAAAAATGTCATACTATAGCATGTCGTCCAAAATCACTCAAAAAAGTCCTGCTATAGTATGTCGTCCAAAATCACTCAAATAAGTCATACTTTAGTATGTCGTCCAAAATCACTCAAATAAGTCATACTATAGTACGTCGTCCAAAATCACTCAAAAAAGTCATACTATAGCATGTCGTCCAAAATCACTCAAAAAAAGTCATACTATAGTATGTCGTCCAAAATCACTCAAATAAGTCATACTATAGCATGTCGTCCAAAATCACTCAAATAAGTCATACTATAGTATGTCGTCCAAAATCACTCAAATAAGTCATACTATAGCATGTCGTCCAAAATCACTCAAATAAGTCATACTATAGCATGTCGTCCAAAATCACTCAAATAAGTCATACTATAGCATGTCGTCCAAAATCACTCAAATAAGTCATACTATAGCATGTCGTCCAAAATCACTCAAAAATGTCATACTATAGCATGTCGTCCAAAATCACTCAAAAAAGTCATACTATAGCATGTCGTCCAAAATCACTCAAAAATGTCATACTATAGCATGTCGTCCAAAATCACTCGAAAATGTCATACTTTAGTATGTCGTCCAAAATCACTCAGATAAGTCAAACTATAGTATGTAGTCCAAAATCACTCAAAAAAGTCCTGCTATAGTATGTCGTCCAAAATCACTCAAATAAGTCATACTTTAGTATGTCGTCCAAAATCACTCAAATAAGTCATACTATAGTATGTCGTCCAAAATCACTCAAATAAGGCATACTATAGTATGTCGTCCAAAATCACTCAAAAATGTCATACTACAGTATGTCGTCCAAAATCACTCAAATAAGTCATACTATAGTATGTCGTCCAAAATCACTCAAAAATGTCATACTACAGTATGTCGTCCAAAATCACTCAAATAAGTCATACTTTAGTATGTCGTCCAAAATCACTCAAAAAAGTCCTACTATAGTATGTCGTCCAAAATCACTCAAAAAAGTCATACTATAGCATGTCGTCCAAAATCACTCAAAAATGTCATACTATAGCATGTCGTCCAAAATCACTCAAAAAAGTCCTGCTATAGAATGTCGTCCAAAATCACTCAAATAAGTCATACTTTAGTATGTCGTCCAAAATCACTCAAATAAGTCATACTATAGTATGTCGTCCAAAATCACTCAAATAAGGCATACTATAGTATGTCGTCCAAAATCACTCAAAAATGTCATACTACAGTATGTCGTCCAAAATCACTCAAAAAAGTCCTACTATAGTATGTCGTCCAAAATCACTCAAAAAGGTCATACTATAGCATGTCGTCCAAAATCACTCAAATAAGTCATACTACAGTATGTCGTCCAAAATCACTCAAAAAAGTCATACTATAGTATGTCGTCCAAAATCACTCAGATAAGTCAAACTATAGTATGTAGTCCAAAATCACTCAAAAAAGTCATACTATAGTATGTCGTCCAAAATCACTTAAAAATGTCATACTATAGCATGTCGTCCAAAATCACTCAAAAAAGTCCTGCTATAGTATGTCGTCCAAAATCACTCAAATAAGTCATACTATAGCATGTCGTCCAAAATCACTCAAAAAAGTCATACTATAGCATGTCGTCCAAAATCACTCAAAAAAGTCATACTATAGCATGTCGTCCAAAATCACTCAAAAAAGTCATACTATAGCATGTCGTCCAAAATCACTCAAATAAGTCATACTATAGCATGTCGTCCAAAATCACTCAAATAAGTCATACTTTAGTATGTCGTCCAAAATCACTCAAAAATGTCATACTATAGCATGTCGTCCAAAATCACTCAAAAAAGTCATACTTTAGTATGTCGTCCAAAATCACTCAAAAAAGTCATACTATAGCATGTCGTCCAAAATCACTCAAAAATGTCATACTATAGCATGTAGTCCAAAATCACTCAAATAAGTCATACTTAAGTATGTCGTCCAAAATCACTCAAAAAAGTCCTACTATAGTATGTCGTCCAAAATCACTCAAAAAAGTCATACTATAGTATGTCGTCCAAAATCACTCAGATAAGTCATACTATAGCATGTCGTCCAAAATCACTCAAAAAAGTCATACTATAGTATGTCGTCCAAAATCACTCAAAAATTTCATACTATAGCATGTCGTCCAAAATCACTCAAAAAAGTCATACTATAGTATGTCGTCCAAAATCACTCAAAAATGTCATACTATAGTATGTAGTCCGAAATCACTCAAAAAATGTCATACTATAGTATGTCGTCCAAAATTACTCAAATAAGTCATACTTTAGTATGTCGTCCAAAATCACTCAAAAATGTCATATGATAGCATGTCGTCCAAAATAAGTCATACTATAGTATGTCGTCCAAAATCACTCAAATAAGGCATACTATAGTATGTCGTCCAAAATCACTCAAAAATGTCATACTACAGTATGTCGTCCAAAATCACTCAAATAAGTCATACTATAGTATGTCGTCCAAAATCACTCAAAAATGTCATACTATAGCATGTCGTCCAAAATCACTCAAAAATGTCATACTATAGCATGTCGTCCAAAATCACTCAAATAAGTCATACTATAGTATGTCGTCCAAAATCACTCAAATAAGGCATACTATAGTATGTCGTCCAAAATCACTCAAAAATGTCATACTACAGTATGTCGTCCAAAATCACTCAAATAAGTCATACTTTAGTATGTCGTCCAAAATCACTCAAAAAAGTCCTACTATAGTATGTCGTCCAAAATCACTCAAAAAAGTCATACTATAGCATGTCGTCCAAAATCACTCAAAAATGTCATACTATAGCATGTCGTCCAAAATCACTCAAAAAAAGTCCTGCTATAGAATGTCGTCCAAAATCACTCAAATAAGTCATACTTTAGTATGTCGTCCAAAATCACTCAAATAAGTCATACTATAGTATGTCGTCCAAAATCACTCAAATAAGGCATACTATAGTATGTCGTCCAAAATCACTCAAAAATGTCATACTACAGTATGTCGTCCAAAATCACTCAAAAAAGTCCTACTATAGTATGTCGTCCAAAATCACTCAAAAAGGTCATACTATAGCATGTCGTCCAAAATCACTCAAATAAGTCATACTACAGTATGTCGTCCAAAATCACTCAAAAAAGTCATACTATAGTATGTCGTCCAAAATCACTCAGATAAGTCAAACTATAGTATGTAGTCCAAAATCACTCAAAAAAGTCATACTATAGTATGTCGTCCAAAATCACTTAAAAATGTCATACTATAGCATGTCGTCCAAAATCACTCAAAAAAGTCCTGCTATAGTATGTCGTCCAAAATCACTCATATAAGTCATACTATAGCATGTCGTCCAAAATCACTCAAAAAAGTCATACTATAGCATGTCGTCCAAAATCACTCAAAAAAGTCATACTATAGCATGTCGTCCAAAATCACTCAAAAAAGTCATACTATAGCATGTCGTCCAAAATCACTCAAATAAGTCATACTATAGCATGTCGTCCAAAATCACTCAAATAAGTCATACTTTAGTATGTCGTCCAAAATCACTCAAATAATTCATACTATAGTATGTCGTCCAAAATCACTCAAATAAGTCATACTATATTATCTCGTCCAAAATCACTCAAAAATGTCATACTATAGCATGTCGTCCAAAATCACTCAAATAAGTCATACTTAAGTATGTCGTCCAAAATCACTCAAAAAAGTCCTACTATAGTATGTCGTCCAAAATCACTCAGAAAAGTCATACTATAGTATGTCGTCCAAAATCACTCAGATAAGTCAAACTATAGTATGTAGTCCAAAATCACTCAAAAAAGTCATACTATAGTATGTCGTCCAAAATCACTTAAAAATGTCATACTATAGCATGTCGTCCAAAATCACTCAGATAAGTCCTGCTATAGTATGTCGTCCAAAATCACTCAAATAAGTCATACTATATTATGTCGTCCAAAATCACTCAAAAAAGTCATACTATAGCATGTCGTCCAAAATCACTCAAAAAAGTCATACTATAGCATGTCGTCCAAAATCACTCAAAAAAGTCATACTATAGCATGTCGTCCAAAATCACTCAAAAAAGTCATACTATAGCATGTCGTCCAAAATCACTCAAATAAGTCATACTATAGCATGTCGTCCAAAATCACTCAAATAAGTCATACTATAGTATGTCGTCCAAAATCATTTAAATAAGTCATACTATAGTATGTCGTCCAAAATCATTTAAATAAGTCATACTATAGCATGTCGTCCAAAATCATTTAAATAAGTCATACTATAGTATGTCGTCCAAAATCATTTAAATAAGTTATACTATAGCATGTCGTCCAAAATCACTCAAAAATGTCATAGTATAGCATGTCGTCCAAAATCACTCAAAAAAGTCATACTTTAGTATGTCGTCCAAAATCACTCAAAAAAGTCATACTTTAGTATGTCGTCCAAAATCACTCAAAAATGTCATACTATAATATGTCGTCCAAAATCACTCAAAAATGTCATACTATAGTATGTCGTCCAAAATCACTCAAAAATGTCATACTATAGTATGTCGTCCAAAATCATTTAAATAAGTTATACTATAGCATGTCGTCCAAAATCACTCAAAAATGTCATAGTATAGCATGTCGTCCAAAATCACTCAAAAATGTCATACTATAGCATGTCGTCCAAAATCACTCAAAAAAGTCATACTTTAGTATGTCGTCCAAAATCACTCAAAAATGTCATACTATAGTATGTCGTCCAAAATCATTTAAATAAGTTATACTATAGCATGTCGTCCAAAATCACTCAAAAATGTCATACTATAGCATGTCGTCCAAAATCACTCAAAAATGTCATACTATAGCATGTCGTCCAAAATCACTCAAAAAAGTCCTGCTATAGTATGTCGTCCAAAATCACTCAAATAAGTCATACTTTAGTATGTCGTCCAAAATCACTCAAATAAGTCATACTATAGTACGTCGTCCAAAATCACTCAAAAAAGTCATACTATAGCATGTCGTCCAAAATCACTCAAAAAAAGTCATACTATAGTATGTCGTCCAAAATCACTCAAATAAGTCATACTATAGCATGTCGTCCAAAATCACTCAAATAAGTCATACTATAGCATGTCGTCCAAAATCACTCAAATAAGTCATACTATAGCATGTCGTCCAAAATCACTCAAATAAGTCATACTATAGCATGTCGTCCAAAATCACTCAAATAAGTCATACTATAGCATGTCGTCCAAAATCACTCAAATAAGTCATACTATAGCATGTCGTCCAAAATCACTCAAAAATGTCATACTATAGCATGTCGTCCAAAATCACTCAAAAAAGTCATACTATAGCATGTCGTCCAAAATCACTCAAAAATGTCATACTATAGCATGTCGTCCAAAATCACTCGAAAATGTCATACTTTAGTATGTCGTCCAAAATCACTCAGATAAGTCAAACTATAGTATGTAGTCCAAAATCACTCAAAAAAGTCCTGCTATAGTATGTCGTCCAAAATCACTCAAATAAGTCATACTTTAGTATGTCGTCCAAAATCACTCAAATAAGTCATACTATAGTATGTCGTCCAAAATCACTCAAATAAGGCATACTATAGTATGTCGTCATACTATTAGTGACTGTATTTGTGTTTGGTATCTACAAGGAGGAAGTAACAGGATTCACACAGGGCTTGTTCACAGAAGACATTTTGACATGTCCCAGTAGGAAAAGCACAGTTGTAAATATGTGAGAAAATCTGATTACTCTTCTTTTCTACTGTGTCAAAGTATAAGCTGTAATTAAAGATGTGAAGAACCAAAGTCTCAATTTAAAACACACAGACTTGAATGTTGTCAGCAGTGCTACAATTAGTGATTTTTATAAATTTATATGCAACAATTCTGAACATATTCTTCGATTAGAAGTTTAATATTTTCTTTATCCCCAGGACAGAACAAAATATTCGTGGATGTTCTCAGTTTGAGGTTCTGGAAACGGTGAACAACAAATTGATAATCAAGAAAAATGACTAACAGCGGCACAGCAGCCACTTTGACCAAAATGTCACAGTAGAAAAATCACTGGTGTAAATCAAATGGATGATGGCTGAATTCCATTTCACTTCCTCAGTTTCAGTTTTGCATGCTGGTTCACTGTCACACTGTCCTGACATGAACTGACCAGAGCCATCAGACACACCTGTGCTCCACCTGCTAAAATGTTTCCAAAAATTACTGCTGTGACAATAATCATCAGTCGCAGTTATGAATGTTCACTGTTGTGATTTGCTGCTGCGATAGCGAGCCGTCGAGATTTTAATGCTCTTAACGGGGCCTTAGCAAACAAGGGCCGGGAGGGGACAGCCCTTCTGGACTATCTCCTTTGTCTTCTCACATTGTTAGTCCCATGCCATCTGCTGAATGTCATTATAGGTGGATTTAGATTTAAAGCAGCACCACTTGTGCTCTGTTGGCCCCTTTCACCCACATATTAGTCCCTGCTCTGACTTTATTTAACACAGTGCAGCATGTGTAGAGTCCATCTTAAAGCTGAGGACACTTTGTCTGCATAACCTCACAGAACCTACATTTTATGGCATGTTGTGTTTATTTGATTAAATATTACTCCCTGGAATTAAGATTACCGATATTATTATAATTTAATTTTCCACAAAGACAGTAATATTTGTTCTGTATGTAATACATATAGACGAGGCAGAATGAAGATTACTAATATCTTTAATTTGAGACCATCTTTAATCAAAATGTATTTGAAGTTAACTCAATTGTTACTATTTATAATTCCAGTTTGAGATTCCCTCAGCATCATTTTCACAATACTTTATTTCAAACTAGTTTTAACTGGAATTATAAGTAGCCAGAATGATGTTTTACTTTGTAAATTATGTTTTATGTTGTACTTTTTTTAAATTAAAGACTGACAAAATATACAGTGTGAAATTAACAAATACATATCAAAGACAAGACAAACAGAGATGCCAGACTTCACCCCATTCATGCCTCTGTTGGCCTCTGTTGGTCATATTGGCAAGTGCAGAAACACAAACAGACAGACAGAGCCACTAAAAACAAGTAATAATAACAGTAAATATAGAAAAATACATATGGATACAGAAATAATTACCTTAACACAAATAAGCAGATAAAATCAAGCCATGGGTTACATAGGGACATAAGAAATTAAAATCTACAGTCATAATATTAATAATTAATATACATATTGATCATTCAAACTTTGTCCAGGAACCAAAAAAATGTCCTAAATTTGGATTGGATTTGGACAACATCTAAAACACAACCAGGACTGAGAAACACTGAGTTAAAGCAACAACAGATGAGTCACTTTTATTAGTAGAACACATGTAAATCTACATTATCTCAAACCACACTGCAATTATGGGTTTTCGTTGCACACATGTACAACATGAATGGAAAAAGTGACGTCATTTGTCCCAGGAAGAATGAAGTTATGGATATTTTAAAAGTGTTCATTTTTACAAAGCAATACAGACATAAAGTATGTATGTAATTTCAAAATTCTAAAATTCTAAATTAAAAATGGACTGAGTTCATTGTTAAAACAGTTTGCCAGAGAATGTTGGCTTAACGGTGCGAGGCTGTCTGATGACGTCAGCGTCCCAGCACAGACTTGAGGGTTTTTGTCCAGCAGCAGAAGCAGAAGCAGCAGGAGGAGGAGGAGGAGGAGGAAGAAGCTGTGGAAAGAAGTCGACCAGGATGAATTCACTCTCAGCCCTAAGTGTTGCTCCAAACACGCTTGAAATGTGTGGCCGAAATGTGAAAGTGTGAAGCGGGGGATGTTTCAGGGAGCGGGGCTGTTGAAGAGAGCCGACCATGAGAACGTGGACTCCGGGGCTGAGTAAGTCAACGAGCGTTAGCTTCGAGCTAAAGTGTTAGCTCTACGCTTTTTGAACCGCTGCTGCCACAATAATGAAAATGAGTCAAGAGACGATAAAAAAAACAACCACAAGCTTACCTGCAATTTTAAGTTTTATTTACACTTATATAACTTATGTTGTTGTTTCTGAACTCTTTGGCTTATTTTCCTCGTGAAGTGCCTTTTCTTCAGCTTAATGTTGTCAAGATAATGTGTTGTCATGGAGACCACAGTGAAAGGACAGGTTTCCAAACCACTCACCACAAGATGGAGACAGATTTTTGTCCTTTCTCAAGCAGCCAGTCTAAACCTAAGAAGTGTCTCCGTGGGCTAATGTATTTATCTTTGTGTTGTTTAGATCTGACTGCAGCAGGATGTCGTCATCATCGTCGTCTTCATCATCTGTCAGTAAGTTCACTCACGTTATATCCAACACACTCACTCAGACGATTTGTACCGTTATAAATAATCGGAATTGACCAATTATAATTAAATTATTCTGCCGATTATTAAAAGATTTATGTATGTTTTCACATTTTGTGTTTTGAGATATTGATATTATTTCTATTCAGAGCTGAGAGAAGACACTCAGGCCGAATAGAACAGTGGCTCATTAATGGGGATCCATGATAATGATAGGCCTGTATTTTGTTTTTAGACAATAGGCAAAAAAGGTCTATTATGCCACATTAACTCAAGATATATACATGAGAATTACATATACATGATGTATGAATCAAACAAAAAGTTTTCTTTGTATGACTTATATAGCATATAGCATGACTTATATGACATATAATAACATAAAAATCACTGTGTTGCATCAGCAAAGCCGATCTCTATGACTATATTATAACTTTGCCAGTGGTAGTAGTAGTAGTACTGTATTTCAGAAGTGCAATTTACATCTTTCCCATCAAGACAAACAAAGTTTTCATGTGTGTATGTTATCCCAGTTGAGCTCATGACCAAGCGGGTTAGGCCACAGCGACAGCCACAGCTCCTGCTCATGAATTTACATCTGCTGGCAAACCCAGGAGACTCGCTGCTGCTGCAGCACTCCCTGGATCGCCTGCTGCGCTGGCTCTGCCCGAGCCTCCGCATCTTCCATGTTTCAGAAAGGGCCTCGCCGTTCAGGAGTTACACCCGCCTCTGTCCTGTGGCAGGTAGGCATCCTTCCTGTTGAACACCCAAGTCTCTGTCGTTCACTCTAAGCTTTGTCCCACTTGTACATTTAAAGTGTGAGAGTGTTTTCTATAATGTACGTACATTAGCCAAAACATTTCCAACATTCTTTCAAGTCATAGAAAAAGACCTTTTTGTTTGGGTCACGTTTTAATGACGTCAACCACTTTACCATCTCTGTGATTACTTCCTATGAAATGTTGGAGTGAGGAAGGAAGTATTCAGCAGCACTATAATCAGCTGGAGTGTTGTCTTTTGTTCTTCCATTTAATTGTGTGTATTTGTCACTACTGGATCACAACTACTTTGATTGCCTTTGCTGCGAGTCCTAGGTTAACCAAATTTGACAACAATTCCCATGGCTTCCAGACATCAAACTAAGTTTTTTGTTATTGTTTTGACTGAGAGACCTCTAGTGGCAGAAATGACATACTGTGTGTTGAATCTCATTCCACACCCAGTGATTTTAGTAATGATTTCCATTTGTGAAAAACGACATCAATTTACACCACTTAAACTTGCGTTTGTAGTTATTTTGTTTATATCGTATTGTGCCTTTTAAATTAATACTGCATTTACTCTGTTTATAGTATCAGCACGTCATCCTGCAATGAGCTTCCCCCTGCCAGAGTTGTATCTGTTTTCATTTAAGGTTGATTGAGAATAGCTTTGCCAAATACGTTTCAGGCTCCCCTTCCTTGGCCATCACTTTCTTTCTCCATGAGGCCTACGGAGAGGAACGAATTCTCAAAGTTCTGGACTTCTTTCAAAGACCTCCCTGGCAGTATCATCACACTGAGAGCTGCGGCAGCCGAACAGGAGTTATTCACATTACTTCATCCACCAGCTCCACTGCCAATGCCCAGCTGCGGCCCTACCTCCTGCCCAGCAGAGACTTCTATAGTTTGGGTGCAGGGATGCCTGTGTGGGGTGTCAGACCGGTGCACTGTGGAGGAGAAATACTACGTGTGACACTGTACAGTGGATATGACAACTATGAGGATGCGGTTCGGCTGTATGAGATGGTGTTGCAGCGACAGGCAGAGGAGCAGAAGACCGGATTCTGCTGGTTTACACTTCACACAGGTAACTCTACAGGCTTGTTCTTGGTTTTCTTCATGAATCTAAAATCACATTAGATTTCTGGCAGTTTTTTTTTTATGGTTCATGAGTAAATATCTCAATATAAAGACAATCATGCTTGTTTTTTATGTCCTCTGCTTTATTTTTGTCTGTTCCTTTCATGTCTCCTACCCACACAGAGCCAGGGTTGTGCCTACAGCTGGCTTTGAAGCAGTTGTCTCCAGGGGTTCGGGTGGAGCCTTGTAGCTCTGCCGTGCTACAGTTTAGTGTGGATGAAATTGGCCAACTGGTCCCACTGCTGCCTAACCCCTGCACACCCATCAGCAGTACACGCTGGCAGACAGAAGACCTGGATGGCAACAAGGTTCTCTTCCAGGTAAATTCAGCAATACATGCTTGTGACAGGATGTGAAAACCCCTATGAGGAGTTTCTGCAAAGCATAATTTTCTTTTTGTGGTGTCTCAAATCCTTTAGATTTAGATTGACCTTTTTACACTTGAGGGTGAGGTGGAAAATAAAAGTTAGATGTAAAAGAGGGCAGTGGAAATGTTTTTTTTGCAAATGTCTCTCCTACTAAAATAGTGGAAATGGTGGATACAGTGGGCGAGAAAGGGATTGTGACCTTCAGGAGAAACCACAACATTCCTCTACTTGATGTAAGAAGCAGTTATTGCTATAATAAACTGATGGAGGAACAAAACCTGACCATAAATCAACAGCTGTTGGTGACCTGACTAATGTCACGGTTCTTCATATTTCTTTCTTTTACACAAACCAACGAGTGGCCCAACAAAATCCTAAACATTTTTTGCCAAGTGGACGGGGAAGTCTTGATAACTGGGGTCATTTCAAAAACAGAAAGGGAAAAATACTTGGCAAATAGTAATACATTCAAAGAAGCATGTTATCACTGTCTATCACAGACTTAAGTCAAAGCTGTCACAAAACCATATGTTAGGTGCGTGTAGGTTAATGCAGTCAAAGTTACTTAACATGCTGAAATCTCTCTCGCCGTGGTGTAAATCATAATCCCTCTCCGTCTGTATTTCTGTACCGCAGGTGAAAACCCCAGCTCAGCCTCAGCGACCTCTGACCTGTGCTTTCCCCCTGACCTGCCCCAGTGTATCCCCTCGGGGAATGCAGCTAAGGAGCGTGGGTCACGGCCACAGCCCATCACCCTGCAGCCTCACTACTCCCCTGCCTTGGCAAACACACAAGCAAGGTATGCACACATGAAGAAATTCTGGTTCTGGTTTAAAGACACTATATTCTTTTTCTTATTTTCTCCACCATTCACAGACAGCCAGTCTGTTAGATGATCATCTTTATGTGGGAGGTTATAAAACTGAAATCATACAGTAACAACTCATAATGAATGAAACATTAAAAAAAAATTCTTGGCTAAGTGTGAAGTCTTAATATTAGAATTGAATAACTACCACTATGTTCATGCCAAGTAATTAAAAAAGCCATTAAGCAGCATTGCCTTGCATTTTATTAAAATAGATCAGTCTTCTGTGACAAGGTTATACAACTGTTCCCTCTAAAGACTTTTATTATTTAATCTTTATTCAGTCTGAATCACAATTTATTTATTTATTTATTTATTTATTTATTTAAATGTAACTGACAGATGGCAAAGGACGCAGTATTTTGATTGCTCTATGACAGCTCATAAAATATAGCATATATTTTGGAAACAATTAATATCTTCAACATCTCATTCTGACATTAAAGCACAGCATGCTTTTAATTTATTACATACTGAATATCCAACCAAAGCTTTAATAAAATTACACTGCAAATCAATCTGTCAGAGAAATTATAATTTGATATTTTTTCAAATCGTTGAGCCCTAATAAGAGGCACGAAAAGATAATTAAAAAACAACTGATTTATTAAAACATATCAAACACATTCTATTGCATAAATTGACACTTACAACAAATAGCCCTCACTAAATAATTACATTTATGTTTATTTCATTAGACCAGTTTAATTATTTGAAGTGTCTTTGGTTTGTTTTTAGCTCACAAACTGGAGAAGCTCCATGGAGGAGTGGGAGGAGGTGGAGTAGAGAGCTTTGGATCAGGGAGCTGCTGTAGCACGCCTCCAGGCAGCTCATGTTACTCTTCCCAGAACAGTAGCCCCGCCCCACCTTCATCCTCCAATCAACCTGACTCTCCTCTGCACCCCTCCATTGCCCATTCTCTCTCCTGTCTCCTTCTGGAAGAGGACGAGGAGGAGCCAGAGACCAACGTGGACACGGGAGTTCCCGTCTCGCCTTGTTCTAACACGACAGTCAAAGCAATCACTCGCTCTTCCTCCACAGACCTTTTAATGACTTTCCACTCTGAGAGAGCCGCAGCTGTTGGCGCGTCAGCTGTTGAGAGTCTGGCCAAGGAGTTGAGAGAGTGTCTGCCACAGACTCACACACAGTCTCTGGGCCTCCCCAGGACGTGGGGCGCTGCTTGTCATACAGATAAAGCTGGGGAGCGCCATGGCAACAGGACTGTGGCCGCAGGACAGAGCCTGTCCAAAGGTTCAGTAGTAGAGAGGACTACCACTGACCTGCTGTCAACATACACAAACAACCAGGAGCCAGCAGATGAGTTCTTCATCTAAACTCCTGACCCTGTGCCACAGACTCTGCTAAAAAAATCTAAAACATATCATGAAGAAGAGAAAAGGTGGACATGTAGTGTGACAAAAGAGCAGTGCTCTGAAACATGGAGGAAACCAAAGTTCATCTGCAGGAGACACTTTTTACTTAAGTGTCCAAGTGTATTCATTCTCACTGGTTTGACTACAGAGTAAACACTTCAATCCTGTAAAGAAAGCAGCACAAGGTGAGTGATGTATAAGATGCAGGTAATTTACTTTAATATTAAGATCACACTAATGATTTGTGCAGCTATTAATGAAGTTAACATGTAGCCCTGTGAATAGCACACATGGAGGTAATGTATTGTATGTACATGTTACTGTCAGGACTCTGATGCCAGTCTTGGTTCCTGTAGCATTACTCAGCTAGGAAAACTAATATTTGATTTTTAGATAGAAGATGAAGGAAGCCTTTGATTGTGATTAGAAATCTGCTGAATCTCCACTGCAGCACTGTCAGTTTGTTACAGAGCTACAATTGGATCCTAAGTAAACGTATAGTCTTTTGATTGCATCTGTTTAATGCACTTCAAATTAACCTTTGTTCTAGTATTTAAATGCCGTAAAGTAGAAGTGGTGGACTAGATCTGGCCAATTTACTGTATTGAAGAAAACTGAATTTTCTCAGATGGTTGTTTTCTCCTGTTGACAGGGTTTCCTAAAGAACCTTTCAATATGGAATATGTGGCAAATTAACTGCTCTTATGTCTGTTTCTCAAACGGCCCAAACAGAAGTGTTAGTTACTGTAGAGGCTACAGTAAGATAACAGAATCAGCACAGAGTCGATCCAAGTGAAAACAGTAAATCAAGTATTGGATGGATCACTTACAGCAGATTGTAGCCAAACACTATAAAATATAAGATAATGTTGTATGAGGTAAGAGGAAAAATGTAATAATTAAACGTCACTCTTTTGGCTTTTCATAAAAATGCTCAGTATGACATGACAGTACAGTAACAACATGGAAATAGTATGGTAATCATTTTGTAATAGGGATGATATATTACGAGCATCTGGTTTCTAATGCAGCATCCCAGCTTACATTACATTACAGTAATACAGTGTCTCCAAAGTAATATCTAGGTAACAGAATGGTAATAGTTACACAGGTGTAATACCTTCACATGAACATGTTTGTGCGGCAAAATTGAAAACATATTTAATCTCACAATTGCTCTTCCCAGTTTCTAAATGATTACCATATTGTTCCTGTACTGCAATATGAAGTGTTACCAAATGTACAACAGGTGACCCACAATGTGATTATTCACTTGTGCTGGGTGTGGTTTGCTTGATCAAACGCATGTGATTTAAGGTGATACATACTGGTCAACATGCAGGGCAGCTCGAAGATGAAGGACTTTGTTTAACTGTTTACTGTTAATGGGTGTTAACTGGAAAAAAAAAGGAAGTTTGTTGGTCTGGAAGCTTTAGCTTTGACATTTAACATTTTCAAACTGTTCAGTGATGCAGAGAAATGTCTTCAAACGTAGTATCTAAAAACACTTGAATAAAATGGTTAATGCTGTTTTCATATTACAAAGTGTATTCTGACGTCACATTACAAAGGTTTAGGGTTCAGTCGTATTTTCATGTAGATTTTTATGTAAAATAACAAAACTAATGGTAATGTACCGACGGGCTGAAAAGCTCAGAGGTTTGTGATGTTTAATTACACGGCTGCTAACAGTCACTAACCATCACACTTCATCACTCACCTTCCGACGGACTCATCGTATTCAACTGTTGAATCCTCAGTGATGAAGATTTCAGGAGAGCAGACAGTCACAGGCTAATATTAATTATTTATACAATATCTTACATACAGTATTTTAGTGACAATGTGGAAGAGCTGATAAAATCTTTTGGTTTCTCTCTGTGTGCAACTACAACAAAAGGAAGGTTTTTAAAAGATCAAACTTCTTTGTGGTTTCATCCCGACCTAAAACAGTTCTTAATCCCTGTTGTCTAAACTGTATTAAAATAGCCACATTTGCACTTTCACATACAGTAATATTAATTGCTCTGCATTATAAATACTATATAAACGAGTTTGCATCTGCAAGTACTTGTACTTGGGTTTCAGGATACAAAAAAAAAGTTAGAGCACCTCTATGTTCAACAAATTGCACTTTATCAAGCTGACGGCTCCATCTGCTGGTCAAAGGATGTTGTTGTTCTGAGGTGTGTTGCTGCAACCAGTCCAGCTCAGATCCTTAGCCCACTTACCCTCTCTGGTGACTCGCACCTTGACCGGGTCAAACGTCCAGAAGCGATGTTCTCTGAACAAGTAGAGGCGTCCGCCTGGACGGGTCAGTGCCCCGTTGGTCCCCTGTGGCACGCCAGTCCAGTCTGTGAGCCTGCGCGGGTAGTAGGGCTCTTGGTGCAGGGTTCTGAGGTTCAGCACATAGTAGCGTGAGCCTTTGAAGAGGACCATGTGACCCAGAGGAGAGTAGTAGAAGGCGCTGTCGGGGTGGTTCGGCAGCCCCGACTCGCTGCTTTTCCTGGGGAAGCCAGAGTCCAGCACGCTGTCCGTGTAACGCCACATCCGCTTCCCTGTCGAGCACGAGAGGAGAGGGAGTTACACAAACCTGAAACTGATGGTGGCCACAGAGTCGACACTGACACAAACTTTAATTGTATAGCACCAAATCGTCAGAGAGAGAAAAGAGGCGATGAGGGAGGGGGTTGAGGTGGAGACAGGAGAGTAAGAATAGTTGTAAAGACAGCAGTAATATTTTTATATAGTAATGGTTACTTTATTCCCCCGTTGGTCCCTCTTTTAAAACTTACTGTCTCCACTTAAAGGTCCAGTGTGTGACACTGAGTGACATGTAGTGGTGAGACTGCAGATTGTTAATTAAACTAAGAATAGCAGAAATAGTCAAAACTTTAGGTCAAAACTAGGGATGGCACGATACGACTTTTCCATGTCCGATACCGACGTCACAAACTTGAGATATCGGTCTGATACTGTTCTTTTTAAACAATGAAGCTGTTAGCAACACATTTGTGCTGAGTCATTTTAAGCTATTTCAAGAAAGACACAATTATCCAACTGAGTAACATAAAAAGGAAATAAACATGACTCAGCTAAAATGCTGTTGCTGATTTTTGTTGAAGTTTCTACAGTCTGTGCATCATGTAGACTGTGATATATAGGATTTAAACTGATCCAGTGATTTTGACCAATACTGAGTATCCCATCTTCTCATCCCCAGTTAAAAAGCAAACCCCTGTTTCTTCGGTCTGGTAACACCACTGTGCCAGATTTTGTCCATGTTAGTTTCTAAGTCCTCAATCAGCTATTAAATTCCTTGGAAGGAAACAGTGCAGTTATTATAATGAAAAGGTTGAATTATGTAAACCAAGTTTCACAGTTCATTCTTAGTCAGCCTATGAACAGCACACCCTCAGAAGTTTTATCCTCATTTCATTAGCTTCTAACACAAAGGTGAAACTTCGTAACTTCTAAGTGCAGTATAATGTCTTTCAATAGAAACCTGCTCCTTAAAGGGCACACTTAAGTCTATTTTCAGCTTTAACAAATGCATGCAAATGAAGTTAGCCAGAAGGTTAGAGGATGTCTTTAACAGGGAGCGTGAGTGGCGTTAATGAGCTCAGTGAAGCAGTACCTTTAAAAAAATACCACTTGGAGTCCAGTGGGGAGAAGGCAGCGGCCTCGATGGCAGGCGGGAGGTCAGACCAGCGCTGGCGGAGATGCAGAGGACCAGTGACTCCGCCCTCGGCCGACACTGTCCAATACACGGTGCCCCGAAACACCAGCACCGTGTCATTCTGGTCTGAACATGTGGATTAAAAGCACAAAGGTAAACACATGAGTGCAGCACCAAAGACGGAGACAGACTGATTAAATGTCACACAAGTGCAGCGGCTAGCATTGTTGCCTCACGGGGAAGAAGGTCACCGGTTTGGTTTGAATCCCGGTTCAGGGGCCTTTCAGTGTGGAGTTTACACGTTCTCTGTGGGTTCTCCAGTTTCCTCCCACTGTCCATAATCATGCAGTTGTTTATTGGACACTCTAAATTGACCTTAGGTGTGAGAGGGAGAGTGAATGGTGTGGGGTTTTTTGCCCTGTGATGGACGATGGACTGGAGACCTGTCAAGAGTGTCTCTTGCCTTTTCGTGCTATGTCAGCTGGGATTGGTTCCAGCCCTCAGAGACCCACATGTGGAGGATAAAGCAGTAGTATTTCTGTTTTTCGAACCAGTTTTGAAAAGGTCACCACAACAAAATTCTCCACACATGAACAAATGTCTTTCAGATATGATATTTAAAGATGTAATATGCAACATTTCTACATTAACCTATCAACAAATGCTATTTGCTGCATGTTCTGCTCATGAAGTTCTCCCTGTAAAGTACAAATACACAGATAAACCAAACAGAAGAACAAATCCCATGATATCTGAAGGCCTCCTGACATCAAACTGAGTCTCTGGTTATTGTTTTGATTGAGAGGCGCCTAGCTTTATGAACTACGTACTGTACATGTAATATGGAGCTTTACCCATAGTGATGGCATCAAAGACACCATGGCAGTAGAAAGGCTGGTCTGTGCTTTTATGTCTGTCGTGAAGCTCTCTGAACTCCCACTCCTGCAGCGCAGCGTGTAAAACCTGACCCGGCAGCCTCATGGCACGGTCTCCTGACGGTTTACCTGAGCAAAACACAAAAGCAAGAACCCCGTGAAATAAAAGCCCCCACACAAGGTGATTATGAAACACTAGGTCATGGTAGCCCAGTGGTAGAGCGAGTCGTCTTTTAACTTGAGGGTCGTGGGTTCGGTGCCGGCAGCGTGTGAATGTGTATGAAAGATGAAGTGATAGAACAACGCGCTGCACATACATGCACTGCATGAACTTGTGAGTGAAAGCACCATTTACTAAATTATTATTTAAAACACACAAACCAGTCTAATTTCCCATGCATGTCAAAAACAAAAACTGAACCCTTTAAGTATTTTCCAAAGTGAACAATTTAAACAGCGTAGACTTCTCCCAAAGCTAATGTTATGATAACGTAAACATTTGCAGTAAATGGTCCTTTACAGGATGTGGCTGAGTTGATGTATACTGATGGATGACGACAACGGCGCAGGAAATAAACAAATCATTCAAAGCGAGCACACAACCAAAAATCCACCGAGCTTTGGAAACTAAACCAGCAGCAAACCTTTTCATGATTCATATATTATTGCTGTTACATTATTATTATTATTATATATAATGGACTGTGCAGACTCCTGACTCACACAACAGTCATAGCAGAACAAAGAAAACAAAAACAAGACATGAAATGATGCCACTTTAGACATGATTATACACATTTTGTTAGCAACGCTGAACAAACATTTGTGTAGGAGGAGGATAAAATCAGCAAACCCAGGAACAGGAGGAAAATACTGTAGATACACAGACCACAGTGTGTGTGTTATAAGATAAGAGCTGGATGTCTGACTTCATGTTCCCTGTTGAAAAATCACTGGTATTCAGATAATAATAATCTCAAACATGTGAGTATCTTTAACCAAATGTTCATTTGTATACTGTTTATGGTTAATGGTATGTTATCTGGACAATGTTTTCCTCCTCTTGAAGTGAAGTCGGTGAAAAACCAGCGATGAATTCCCTTTTTCCTCTCATTCCAAACCAATGCCAAGTCATATCATTTCTCAAGACAAACATTTTTAGAAGCACTAAAATCTAAATTGCAAGAGGTTTATCTTGTTGTTTTCTACAATTTGACATTAACTTAAGTGGGTCACCTGATAAGGGAGCCATTGAAAAAACAGGTGGTTGTTTTTCTTCAGACATTTAATCAGGTTTGTTATTCAATTGAACAAAAGAGAACATTTCCTGACATAGACCACACACACATTCCTCTACAGCACTGACTTCATCATGGTGCCTTTTCCCTCTAAAGTCACTAAATCTGTAGCATTTGTATTTGTATGAATATTCCAATAAAATAGAGAGTTTTACCTTATTTGTCTAATCTCTGATAGGATTTGTAGTCAGAGGGTTACTAGGTATAGAAAACTATTGAAAATAATGGAAAATCAGTCATTTTTATTGATGGCCCCTATCTGCAAGGACTGTAATGGAGAGAATGTCATTATTACTTTTGGCAAAGTATCTGAATATATCTTCAGACATAGAAAATGTGAATACTTGCTTCACCACACTGCACTCCCTGTACATACATTATTTCACGAGATAAAACACATGAATCTTTTTAATTTGTGGAGTTTCTTGTCACTGGAATCAGCTCTTTCTCTGGAGACGGACATATTCGGTCTGCTTCTTATCAGCTCACAGTGCCAACACACACACGCACACACACACGCACACACACGCTTCCTAAAGCTCATATCTTTACACAGATGTAACCTCACAGCGCCTGCAGTCCTGTCAGTTGTACTTCTTGTCCACGTCTGTCTCTGGAGCTGTTTGACATTTACATGTGAGCAGCTTCTCTCTGCAGAGATCATCGCCACAGGGTCGAGGAAGGGTAGTTACTTAAAAAGTATGCTGCACTGCAATCCTGGACGACCCTTCTTTGTGAAGCAATGAAACAAGTTTTTTTCGGGGTTCAATTTTCACTAAAATGAAAGCTGAATAATCAACCACATTCTTGGTGGTGATTACATTATCTGTGGTAACATTATAAATCCAAATTGCAATAAGTGCTGCAGTTAGTGTAACTGTGTGTAATTGTGTGGTCAGGCCAGAGTAAACGAGGCAGGCTCTGAGGAGCTGAGGCCTGGATAGACGAGCCCCGTCAGCAAAACTTCTACCCTGCTCCATCTCAGGTCTAAATGATCAGTGTGAGTGTGTCTGTCCTGCAGCCATGCAAACATTCCTTTGGAAGGCACTCGGCCCAGTGTACTTGCTTTACACCTGTGTCTCAGGGTCACAGCGGGGGAAAAGCACTTTGTGTACGGTGACTGCATCTCGTAGATTCAAAAGCAGCATAACCTTCACAGGCGATGTCAGGTGATCCTGAGGCTGCTTTTAGACTGAACATGAAGAGGACAACAACAACAACAACTGTAGCAGTGAAAGCAGGTACTTAGTGGCAGAAGGAACTCTGCAGAGGCACATGTGGAAACCTGCCTAACACATGCCGGGAGGGACCAGACACTCAAACTATTGTATTTCATGTATGCAATGATCCCACACTAATAATCAATCACAACACAGTCAACACAACTTAACACTGAGCGTGCGTGCGTGCGTGCGTGCGTGCGTGCGTGCGTGCGTGCGTGTTTGTGCGTGATGTTGACAACATTCACACCACCTCCTCTTCTTCCCTCACATCCAAACCTAGCTATCTCAGCAGCTATAGTGACAGAACTGATATAACATTCTTCCTACTGTTGAGGATGGAGCTAAATCACTGCCAAAACCCAACAAACGAACAATGTTTCACAAACACAAAGAAGATTACCTCAAGGACACAAATACATAATACAGACATTCCATACACAACTGCAAACCCCAGTCACACACGGTGTCCCCCAAAGTTCAGGGCTTGGTCCCCTACTTTTTTCCATTCTGTACATGCTGCCCATTGATCACATCATTCGACAACACGGACTGCATTTCCAAGGTTACACCAATGATTCCAAGTTGTACCCGTCTACCAGATCCATCACTTCTGCCACTCTGTCTCCACTCTCACAGACTGCCTCACTGAAATAACAGCCTGGATGAACTACAATTTCCTCAAACTAAATTGCAATAAATCCGAAATCCTAATCATTGGCTTCAAATTCCGCCTCCACTCTTCCAAAGACTTCTCCCTCTCCATTGATGGTCATCATGGATCCCACTCTCTCCTTCAGACCACACATCAAACATATCACAAAAACTGATCCACGCCTTCATAACCTCCGGACTCGATTACTGCAGCAGCAGCATCCTTTACGGCCTTCCGTCCACTGACCTTCAAAAACACTCAGCTGCCAGGCTGATGACTCACTCCCACTCCAGAGACCACATCACACCTCTCCTACAGAAACTACGCCGACTTCCAATGGAGTTCCAAATCAAATTTAAGGTTCTTCTCAAAACCTGCAAAGCCCTGAACAATCTCGCTCCTCGGTACATCACCGACCTTCTCCGACATCACTCCCCATGTGAACCTCCAAACATCCGCATCCTGAAATCACCCAACTTAAAACCAACCTAAACAAGATTGCTTGATATATTTTTTTATTACTTTGCTTACCTTTGTTTGTTTGTTTGTAAGGTGACTTTGAGCACCTTACAAAAAAAGCACTATATAAGTCTTATGCGTAACTATAATTATTAATACAATACAGTAAACATAGTTTAAACCTACTGTATTTTTGTTTGAGGGTGGTGAAGAAATAAAATCTATTCATTTGTGTACAGTATTTTAGATTTGTCTAAGTTGTTCGCCAAGGACACAGTGAAATATAAAGTCACTGCAGAATGCTTTATCTCAAAACACAAATCACATTAATGGATGTAACTTGTGAGGATACATCAACTTTCTGGATCATTCAGTCATTTGGTCACAGCCAGGTTTAAATGACCAGCTGGCGCTTTCACTCCAGATTTTGCTGTTCTACACATTTCTGTTCTGCGTGTGCAGCTGGTGTCTTTGGGGGCTGCCTCTTAGACCTTTTCACAGCTCGGTGCTATAACTCTGGATTTAATGGGCCACAGAGCAAAAATTACTCCTGTGTTTCTTCAAAGTCTGGAATTCATGTAATTGGTTCTGTGTATTATTCCAATAATAGCTCAGTCTGACTAAGTGCAGCCTCATTTAAACCCAGTGGTCCTGGGTCAGACATTTATCATCAAGTGTTTTTATTTTCAGTTCAGTTTTTTTCACCCACAACTTAAGAGTAAACTTAAAACAATTACGACGCTGCTGTGTTTGTTGAATTCACATCCTATTACAGGATTTTTTCAGATATAGATAGAAACTTGTTATAATTGACATTTAAACGTTTAGCTTTTGTCAGTTTTATTTATTTTTTCAATCCCAACTTCCACTGTTATTGTTGGAATGAGAACTGTATCTCAGATCCACTGTCTGATGATCAAATAGTCTTTTCTATTCTATATTTCTTGTGTGAAATGGCCCTTTAAGGTCCAGCTTATTGGCAAAAATGTAATATACCACCATAAGTATGTTTGCATTATTATTATTATTATTATTAGTAGTAGTAGTAGTAGTAGTAGTAGTATTGTGTCTACATCAATAACTGCTTTCAAATAAAAACTGTTGGGGTTTTGTAGTCTTAAAATATTTTAGATGTACTTTAGACAAGGGCATTACTTTACATGTGTCACCATTTCGGACCACAAGGGTTCTACAAAAGCCTGGATGGACAAACCGGCCAGAGAGCACACTTTGCAATCTTAAAGTGTGCACATACTGTGCAAACCAAGAAGAAAGAACACGAAGGCCACTGCAGTTACACACTGGACCTTTAAAATAGTGTAGTTTGAACACTAGTCTTAAAACATAAACTCAAACAGATCGATGTCCTCTCACCATACAGCTGCTGCACTGCAATGATGTCGTCCCAGCTCGGCACCAGGTTGCGTCCCAGTTTCCTGTAATAAGGCGACATTAGAGCGTGACGCACCGGGGAGTGCTCCAGTCCCAGCGTGTGTCCGATCTCGTGGGCAGTCACCATGAAAAGGTTGTGTCCTTTGTGTCCGTTTAGCGTCCACCTTTCCGCCTTGTCGAAGTGGGCCTCGCCCCGGCGTGGCAGGAAGGCGTGAGCCAGAGTTCCCCCTGACGATCAGAGCAGAAGAAGACGGGTGAAATGTGATCAAACTACGGCTTAAATCTGACGGCAACCAGGTATTGTGGTTATAATCAGGTTATTGTGTGTAGTTTTTAAAGCTTTAAGTGTCTGTGGGAGTAAGATCTTTTTGGTATCAACTGGGTATTAAACTTCCTCTGCATCACCTAATACTGGCATTCCATTTTAATAAGTAATTACCGTCTTGCTTAGATATGTAGTCTTGAATCTGTGTGATTGAGCCTGACCTGGTCCATCAAAGGCATTGTTGACACCATCATTGTGGTCTCCCTCGTAAAAAGCCAGCCGGATATCTGCAGGTCCTTCAGGGGCGTCCTGGAACACCAGGCCCGACACGTTGCTCCACAGCTGGAAAGCCGCGTGCACCACCAGACGCACTGAGCCCAGGGACAGGTGACGAGGCCAGTTCACGATCTGATACGTCAGGTGGCGTTTGTACCATTTCTCCACTGGAGATCATGTGCACACACAGACAGGGAGAGAGACAGACACAGAGAGAGAGAGAGATTAGACACACAGGTATTAGAACATCATCTCATTTATACATTTATTACAGAATAGGTCCACTGCTCATCAATAAAAAACACATATATAGTTCAATCTTTAAAGGTTAGAGAGTATTTTCTTCTTTGGCACAGAGATGACAATTATACTTAAATTATGAACCTAATAAATAAACAAATTCATTAATTTTTCATAAGGTGATTGGAAGGAAAAACATCATGGATCCTCCACTACGACCTCATTTTAAACCTGAATACCACAAGTTTATTTTTCCCTGCACAGCCACTACATCACGTTCAAAAGCAGAAGTGAGTCTGTACAGTATGTACTGTACTTCTACTTGAGTAGGATTATTATACTTTGGCAGATATATGTCCTCCACTGAGTGCCACTGCTGTTTCCTCTGTGATTGAATGGTCAGTGAGTCATACAGGCGGAGTTTTAAATCAACCTTTGTGCTGTCAGGTAAAAAAAAAACAGCCCAGTGAACATAAGAGCAAACATGTGGGACAGCAACATTTTTCATTCAAAAAAAATAAAAACTACTTCAAACAAATGCAGAGAGGCAATGTCATTTATATTAGAGCTGCAATGAATAATAACAGTTAAATTTTTTAACCATTAATACCAAAGTTCCTCGTTCATTTGTGACTTGAGGCCTGATTTGTTTACTTTCATATAATCTAACTTTACCCTAACCCTGTCATATAAAGTACACAATATAAATAATTTTATATTATAGGCTCGGTGTTCCTCTTTGGTTTGTCACGTTAACATTTACAGTGTTTACATTTGTACAACGCTGCTCATAATATTTCCAAACACTTCATATCCTGCATTATAAATGTGGGATATCTCATGACATTCGACGTGAAGCCGCTCCAAGATGACAGGATGTTAACCGTGTTCAAGCACAGCTGGGTAAACTATCAAGCACTCCGAGTACTTGCTTGACAAAACTGTTTATACCTTCACACACGTGTGGTTTCTCAGCTTAGACATAATTACACGTGTCGCAAACTTCAGAAACTCCCATTTGTTCGGGGATCCAGAGATGGGGGTGGGGGGGCGGGGTCTGTAAAACCGGCCCCTCTTTTAATTTAAAATACTCTAATCTCTTCACATATATACACAGGATTACACAGCATAGCAATCTAGAAACAAAGCAAACATACAGTTACACACACACACACACATACAAGCTCTAAAACATGCAGCAGGCATTCACAACAAGCAGACAGAGAGGCTGCCTCACAGGAAACAATCATTAGATAATATGGACCTTTAAGGAGAGGCAGCTGCAGAGACTGGACACTTGCTCAGACTGAGTGTGTAAGACCCGACAGAGCTGATGACAGAACTGGTGAAAAACCTTTTAAAACTATGTGTGCAGTTCAATATAATAATCATCTATTCTGAAGTATTCAACTCAAACCTGGTGTCTCCACGCTGCTGTGGTAACAAATACTTTCATATTGTATGGGAGTATTTACAAATATGATAAAGAACATATTCAGATACATGTGTCAGTACCTCTGACAATCACAGTACAAAAATACTATACCGTTCCAGAATGTAAACCATTAGAAAGTAAACTTAAGTGTTTACCCACTGGCCACTTTATTAGGTACACATGACACATAAAGTGGCAAGTGTGTGTGTGTGTGTGTGTTCTTCTGCTGCTGTAGCACATGTGCATCAAGGTTTGATGTGTTTTGCATTTAGAGAAGATCTTCTGCATGTTTTTTCTTTTTAGTTACTGTTGCATTTCCATCATTTCAAAGCGGGCAAAAATAACTTGTACTAGTTTGATGGTTCAAGAAGGATGAGACACAGAGTGTTGACATCAACTTCAGGAGAAATTGTACTTGTGCAGTCTCATGTGAGACGACCTGGTACAAGAGTTTTTTGTTTTTTTTGGGTTTACACATACTTTCACATTTGAGTCTTAACTGTGAAGTGGCATCATCAATCACATACACTCTCCGTTGTCAAAATATTTAAAAACGGAGTCGCCGTATGTCTTTCTTGACAGGCCGAATGTGAGAGGGAGGTCTGTTAACACTCGAGTTAGAATTACACACAACAATCCTACACAGTATGCTGTACTTGCCACTTTAGTCAAATATGAGCTGCTTTGATGCCGTTTGCAGCTAAATAATACAGAGCAACGAGTCATGTGAAAGGTGAGAGCGATAAAAAGAGGTATGCACTACATACTGTCAATGGGTTTGGCAATGACATCAGTGTGTGTTTCTGTGTGAGCAACTTCACAGTTACACAAAGTGGGTTTCCATCAGCCTGTCTTTATGCCCTGAATGGAACACAGAACACTTGAAAACCAACTTGGAATAAGGCAAAAAAAAGAAAAAGAAACATGATTCGAGCTTGGAAAAATGGCTGAATCAGTGGACGAGAGGAGGAATGTGTGGACTGATGAGGAAACATTCCTCGACACATTACACAACCATCACAGTTCTAACTGATTTTGAAAAGACTTGGAGTGCACACTGACCGACTGCAGGGATCACAGACTACATGATATGTCAAACCAACTGAAGACAACTGATCAAACTGTAGCGCAAACCCTCGCGAGAGCAACCATTTCTATCAGAGTGACAGTTTTGATATTCCTGCTACTACCTGTTGTCTTTGTCTTCGATTGACTGCGACTGAGGTCAGGTCGGGTTTGTTACCGTCACACACTAACAGATTTCTGCCCAACTAACCGGGCCGACTGTCCCCAATGAGTGGCGACTGGTGAAGACTCTGCTCAACCGTAAATCGTGAGTAAAATTGGGCGAAAAAGTGTCGCCAGCTTTAGTGCAACAAGCAAAAATGACTGAAATGAAAGATGGGAAGCAGCAAGAAAACACTTTTTGATCACACGTGCTATTTACGTCCTCTCATAACTCAGCATTTTCTTTCACAGAATTTTCAAAAACCTCAGTGAAATTGTTTTATTTTTGTGTAAACCAGGCTCTGGATTGATCCTTGATTTGTGTCACACATTTCACTTGAATCACTCTGTCATTGTATCTGGGGAAATAAGTTATCCCACTGATTCACATTCATTAAAGAAAATAAATTCTCACATAGATGAACTGTAGATTACGCCTGTTGTCACGTGACGCGAGTAGATCGGGAGTGAGTAGATTAGGAGCTCGGGCGCCTTCTCTCTGTCCCAGACCTCCACAGAGTAATAGGTCCCCGAAGACGGCAGGGGAAGCCAGGAAGTCCAATTCACACAAGACATTCCTCCACTTCCCTTATGGAAGCAATTAACATGACGTCCTCCGTAGCAGCAGTGTAGGGAGGGAGGGTTATCACAGACTAAGATCATGTGATAGCCAAAGTTATTGTTTGTGGTCGTGCAAAGAGATTCTGTCACTGGTGTCGAGGAACCCATTTGCCACACACACACACATGTGCGCACAGATGTTTCTACCGGCAAAGATAGAAATGTGTCATTAGTTATATAATATGTAATATTTATATTTATTAAACAACCCTTAATGGTCTGTCCCTCCTGCTTTTTGTTCTGCACAACACAGCACTTATGTATAGTGTTTTTACATAATTCATGTAAAAACTCTCCATCTGATCAATTATAACTGTTGAATAATCCAAAAAAGTTGCTAAATGTACAAGTTTATTAAGTAACACTAATGATTTGTCTCTTCTACATTATATACAGTGTTTTCAATATATAAAAAAAACATATCGCATGAACTAAATGTTAAATACATGAAATACAGGTAATCTATAAAATTGAAACCTTGTCAAATAAACTTTTAGATAATCAGGATTCTGGGAACATAAATAAGTATTAACCCGTTAAAATCATTAAATAATAATCCACTGATGCTGATTATTACTTAATTGATTAATCAGCCAATTGATGAATCAGTCTACCGCAAGAACTGAATCTAGTCAGCTAAAGTTTCAACCAGATGAAGATGATGACACGAAACCATAAGATATTGATTCAGTTACAACTCATCCTGAGGGTCGGGACCAGATTACAGTCCACAGAGTGATGTAAAGACAGTGGAGAGATGAGCACTGACCGTCCAAATGTCATCACAATCTCCCAGAGACCACGTTCACATAATCATACAGACAAACACTCTGAAACTCAAACCTAATACCTTTTCTCTATTTCATATCGTTTTAGACTATCACATTTGAGAAGCTGGAACTATACGATTCAGGCATTTTGTGCTCAAAAGACAAATGAAAATAATCTGCAGACAATCGAGTGTTTAAGTGTTGATGATCTAATCAGCTAATGAGTGCAGGTCTAGTGAGCAAAGACACTGAACCCTACTCTGTTCATGCTGATGAAAATGGCATATATATATATATATATATATATGTGCATACCTTTAAAACACACATGTACACACACACACTTTGCACTGTAGGGTGGTGGAATGTCAGTTCTGTAAATATCAGTGGGAACGACCATGAGATTCGACCACAAGTCAAGGTCTGTTTTCAGCTTTCATGAAGCTGAGAGCCAGCGATGTTAGCGCATCACACCACAGCTGCAGGTTAATAAACAGCAGCAGCAGCAGCAGCAGCAGCAGCAGCAGCAGCAAGTGTCTGGTGTCAAGGACAAACAGCTCAAACTATTAAGCTCGCGGTTAACGAAGGCTCGTCTCATCGAGGAGAGAAGGTGGACTGATGTGTCATTATATTACTGGTACTTGAAATATCAACATACAGATAATAATAACAATAGATTTTATTAATAGGCGCCTTTAAGGACACTCAAGGTCACCAAGTATAAAGACAGTACAAGATGTCAAATAAAATACAAGAAACAACATAAAAACACACCAAAATGTTAAAGATGATAATATAAAGTCTATGAAAGTGAATAAGCTGACATTAGTCACAAGGGTTCACCAGCTGATTACAGTCAAACCTAAGGCTGAGGTGGAGTCACCAGTTAACCTGCACATCTCTGGAATGTGGAAGAGAGAAAACAAGGTAAGAAACCAGAGTTCAGACACAGGATTGTTTGCTGTGAGGTAAGTGCTGATAACCGCAGCAGTAGTGATGGCTTGATGCCACTGTTTTTGTGTCAAATACTGATGTGACCATGGGAAGCCGTGGGGGTGGTATGAGATTATAATATCCTGGTATTGCAGTTTCAGTTTAAACATGCCACTTCCTTCAGCCATTATACCATCAAAAACTCCTCTGACTGACGACCCGCACCAACCTGCAGGGGGGATGATCGTGTTACTCAACACTGCACACACAACCTGGGTGATGACCACTGTTTTTGACAAGTCTCTGGGTACAGCCCATTCCTCGTTCACGGTGCAACAGAAAACTTCAGTGGTTTTGATACAATGACTTTTAAAGTCATTTCAAACGTTTAAACAAAACAACTAAGCTGTGTCACATTTTGTGCTGATGCATTTACCACCTGCATGACTCACATGATGGTCACATGGTGGCAATGGCAATGGCACACATCTCTCTTAAGCCTGTTTCTAAGTAAAGCATTAATGTGATATTTACGTTATGTTTTCCAAATATCAGATCCAGTGATACTGATCAGTATCACCTCACCCCTTCACTGCATCACCATGCTGCTAATAGAAATGGAGTACATGACACATGGGTTTCTTCTAAATTAGCTGCTTTAAATATTTATTTACCAGGTATACTGTAGAGACAAAGCTACTTTACCTCTGAATATAAAACATTAATACAATACAATACCAATACAATACCCTCTGAGACATATTCCTAATTTAAATTGTCTATGAAGTATGGCCTGGGACCCAGAAGCCCCCCCCCCCCCCCCCCCCCATAAAATCAGACTCTCTCCACACGGCAACTCCCATACAATTTTTACATAGATTTTACATTATGGTGCACAAGAGCTTTGCTATGTGGCTAAAAAAAATCAGTTTTCTCTTCTGTCTGAGCTGACAGCCATGTTATCTGTAAGATCAAGTGTCAAAGTCTCAGGCTGGTTCACAGAAACAAGGGACAATGTGTCGAGATGACTTCAAAAAACAGCAGTTATCATGATTGAGTTTGTGTGACTTCATTGAATTAGTCCAGTAGTTGTCAAAATGTTTCATCACAACTACAAATGTGAAGTTATCTCACTCTCACTCACTCACTCACTCATCTTCTACTGCTTTATCCTTCACATGACGGTCGCAGGGGGCTCTGGTGCCAATCCAAGCTGAAAGGCGGGGTCACACCCTGGACAGGTCACCAGTCCCATCACAGGGCCACATAGAGACAAACAACCATCCACTCTCACACTCACGCCTACGGTCAATTTAGAGCAGGCATGTCCAAAGTCCCTCGGTGAGCTTTTTTACATCCCGCAGCTTCGGTTTTATAATGTATTATTTATGGCCAGGGAGGGACTTGGACAGAAAATCGGCTTCACTCGCATGTCACCTCCCATTATCTCAGCTGGTAAGGCGTTGCTCTGTGAAACCAGAGTCCTGGGTTTGAAACCCACCTGTGACAGACAGCTATATTCACTCATCTCATATTACGTTATGTTATTTGACGCCAGATGTGAAAGAAAGGCGCTTCCTGCGTGGCTTAGATTTGGCTCCATTTTCATTTAAAAATCTGTTAAAAAAAAAAGGTCTGAAGTGACCATAGGCCCCCGGAAATCTTCACTTTATCAAATCTGGATACCCCTGATTTAGAGTGTCCAATTTACCTAATCCCAAGATCTGCATGTGTTTGGACTGTGGGAGAAAACCGGAGAAACTGGAGAAAACCCACACACACACAGGGAGAACAGGCAAACTCCATGCAGCAAGGCTCTTGTTCCGACCGGGTCACAAACCCGGGCCTTCTTGCTGCAAAGGCAAGAGTGCTAACCACTACACCAACCGTGTGGATGAGATGAATCATTAATGTCTGGAGGAATGAGGTGGACTGAAAATAAGAGGCTTTCAAATGAACCTTTACTGCACAGGATGTGCACAGCATTTCTATTTAACCAGAAAAATGCAGATACTTCATGTTTTGCCCAGTGTTAGTTAAAACGTCTGAACCATGCATGAAACTCTTCCAGTCAGCATTCTTCCAGCTGCAAGCAGAAACATATCAGCTGCTTCTGGAGCACAAAACAACATGAGAAGAAGTAATTAGACTAATTAAATCCATCAGTGGATAAATGAAGGCAGATCTTTAAGAGGTTTAACAAGAGGATGTTCATTAATGCCAATCTGAGTGATAATGCTACGGCATGTTATGTGAGTCATGTCAGGAACAAAAATAATGACAGAGAGTTGCTTTCTTACACCAGAACAGACCATAATCCTGCTCATCACTCAGCGAGGAAACCCACTCATTCAGCCTGTAGACAAATCTGGCCACAGAGAATCAGCCTCAGCTTCAGCCTGGCAAACAATGTAATCCACTCAGTCAGTTATGGATGTGTTTACCAGAGGGAACATGTCAGGTACTGACACGAAGAGGCAAACGTCAGCCATAACTGCATTCCCTGAACATTAGCCAACCTCGTCAGTGACACGTAGGAATGCAGAGGCTTCACACACACACACACACACCATGAGGCTGGAGGCAAAAGTCGTGAGCAGGAGAGAAGTCTCCTTCCACTGGTGCTGATGTCCAGCTGCTGCAGCTGCTGCAGCTGCTGCTGCTGCTGCTGCTCAGACAGTGGATGTGATGAACAACAGCAACAGAGACATTTACACATCGTACCAACAACCTGCCTCTAAAGGTACAGTTCAGGATGCAAATGTATAACATGATACTGAAAATGTAAAAAATGACAATGCAGTGTTTTGTATAAGGTATTAGTTATTAGTGCTCATCTACAACACACACACACACACACACACACACAGTCATATACTGTATACTCCCCATTCATGATAATTAAAGCACAGTAATATACTACCACATACACAGTGAGGGGCCGTGTCCAATATTTCAGTGGTTGACGTAAGACGTTTTGTCCAATTTAATGTAGTATTTACTCTACATATACAAAACACAGAAATGTAGTTTGTAATTTCAGGGGTTTTCTGTAACACAGCCAGGACTGTGTGCTCAGTAAGTTCTCAGGTTCTGTGAGAAACTCGGCTGAGCTCAGCAGCAATGTTAACCACCGTGAAACACTTTAAGTACTGCAGCGTGATCAAACCTCACTGATCTGCTCACAAGCAAAGCCTTTTATTGCTGTTATTACTGTTAGATGTGAAAATTATAGCACATTTTTGCTTCTAAAGAACAATCAAATACTAGGTCTGCAAGCAGCAGCTGTGGATGTGCAATGGCTGAGTATAGCAAATGTAAAGCTTGTAAAGGTAAATAAAGGTGGATTTCCTGTTGCCAGTAGGTGGCACAATGATCATCGTGGACCAACTGGCGACCAACTAAAACAAAGATGAAAAAGAATAGAGATGGGGTTGAAGCTGCGTGCTAATATACTATTGTCCACTACCATGGTTGCAGCGGTAAGAAAGGTGAGAGTAGTGTCTGTCTGGCTAGTGGGAACGCAAAGCCATCCAGACTGACACGTGCAACATCGGACACGCCAACACCTTTAATTACACCACTGAGCTCTATCTGGTGCTTTAGTTTACAAAAGGTGGAGCCTCCCAGTTAACTGTTGCCTCTTTATGACCACTCCACAATAGGACACACAAAAGCTACACTGACAAGGCAGTGGATTTTATCAGCCATTTCTTTACACAGCTCTTAGGACGTCATTCACACCCTAAAGCAGAAACAAACACACATAAAAACATGGTATCAGTACCTTGTGTGACAGAGCGTTTCCTGCGTCCTGCCGTGACCCTCTTTCCAGTAAAGATGCCGTTCACCCTCAGAGCCCAGATCTGGTGGCTGCCCTCATCCGACACTCCACAGCGAGGCTCCGCCATCTGCCTCAGGGTGGCGCTGTCAAGTTCACCTGTGACAGGAAGCCGGGACAGCCACTGGAACTCGCTGCAGAAAGAGGAAAATGATTGTCTGAATGCTTTCCTGAGTAGACATGTGGCTTTTCAATCACACCAAACAATGTATAAACCAACAGGAATTTAAATGTTACCCAATACTTCCTGTCTGAGTCACTCAGAAAAACATGGCTGTGACCAGGGACAGGAAAACAGACTTCAGTTACTAAACAATAGAATTCAGCAAATTAAATTCAAGTGTATGCTATCTTAAAAAGATGTCCACTGCATTACATTGCCATTCCACAGCTTTTCCCATTGACAAATACAGCAATTTCACTTTACAAAACACAGGCGTTGTTGGTCTACGTCCACTGCCTCATCACTAAAATCTGTGATGTGTGTGAAAAACACAAAATTACCTCACAGAGACAAACTAACAGCAACTCCCGAATTCTAAATTCAATTTTTTCATATAACCTCATTTCAAATAAGAGGGAAGAATAAAGTACTGAAACACTGAAACTGTAGTGTGTCATTTTTTAATGTAAACAAATGCCCCTTACATTCAAACCACTGTCAAATTAGCCCACATATCACTATAAGATCCAGGTGACTCTCTGCTTTTCTCAGTATGGCTGCAAACAGGTAGGAGTATGACTGAAAACACACAATAGCATCCATGAAAAGTTTCAGCGGTGAATTCTACTGCTCAACAACCTGGCAAATGCTTCTTGCCCCCGCCCGCCCCTGCACTGCCAGTGTATACACACAAATGCCTGTTTTCACATAAAGGAATGTTATATTACATTGAATGTTACATTGTTACTGTTCATGTAAACTAATCAAAGGCAGAATAATAACATAACGTGCCACCTGCCATAAAACACCATCAAACAATTAACAACCACACCTCAAAAATATCCCTTTAATCTCAAACTCAAATTACCTGGCAGCCACCGAGTCTCTAGTCTGGTCAGTAGTCGACTGATCAAGTGAAAAAAAGTCCCAAGTTTTTGAGAAAAGTCAATAATATTTAAAATATTTATGATGATATTTCAGGTAAATTTCAAAATGGAACGATAAATAGTTCACAATATACTAATACCAAATACTATATAACAAATACTGTACCAAACACTGGACAGTTGACTGAGTTTAACGAGGTTTAACACAACACAGTAGAATACAGATACTCAATGTGATTTCTTGTAACCAGTGTTGTAATAAAATGAACAAGAATGAAGTACAAAATTCACGTATATCTGTACTTTACTTTATTTATATTTCTAGCAACTTTTACTTTCACTCCACTACATTTCGTCTAACTATGTTTGTTACTCGTTACTACCAAATTAAATCAGAAGGAGGAGTTGGTAATGGTCTGTATTTATATAGTCTTGATGAGCTGCTTTATTCACACATCTTTCATACCCATTCATACACTTCAACATGGAGTAAAGTGTCTTGCTAAAGGACACATATGAAAGATAACTCGCCCTAACACTGAATCATTACTACTCCTCACTTTTTCAAAAATTTTAATCAGGAAATACTTAAGTAGAGTAAATGTCATATACTTTAAGACTTTTACTTAAGTGATAGCTTAAAGTGACTTCAACTTCTACCAAAGATTGGTAAGAAGGCACTTTATACAACGCTGCTTGTAACCACCACCACCTCATATAAGAGAGGAGAACCTGCAACGTTCAGCAGTTGTAGTAAACAGTAGCCTCATGATGGTGCAACATTTAGTATACGAGGGGCTTAAGACCTTTATTTACTTCAGTATCTAACCAGAGACATCAATGACTCCTGTGTGAGGGAAATTTGAGCAGATGCCTTGATGAAGGTGAAGAAATAACATTTTAGAAGACGTTGTATGACAAATGTCAAATACACGGTTGACTAACCCAACAGAGCTTAGCTTTTAAATCAGTATTCATTATAGAGCAGTGGTATATGGGCCAGAGGGCGAGGTTCTTTAAATTCCTGCCTGGTTCAGAGAGGGTTCAGCAGAGGTTTCCCTCTGCAGAGGTGAGGGTGTGTTTTATTGCCCTGCACGGACGTACAGCCCCAAGGGCTGGTCCACCAGCCACCACCACTACTACTACTACCTTCCCCCTGACGAAAACACACTTAACGCTGCATCAAAGAAAAAGAGCAAAAACAAATAACGTACAACCTTGTTCTACAACCATACCACACCTATTTCTCATTAAGATAAAAGTAAACACTTTGAGATAATAATAACAATTCTTTTTTTAAAAATCACATACCGAACGGCTGACTTCACCTCTACTGCATTGTGGATATGGTCGTCCTGATGGAGGTAGCCGTACTTTTCCAGAAAAACCTGCAAATATGGTCATATTTTAAACAGAGCATCAGAAAACCAGCAAGGAAAACACACTTCTTTTATAAGTTCTTCTTTTTTAAGTGCCTACTACAAATATCTAATCAGCCAATCATATGACAGCAATTAAATGTACTTGTTACTGGCAAACAGGCTGGTCTGACTATTTACAAGCGGGATTTTCAGACACAACTACCTCTAGGGCTTGGAGAGAAAACACCCAGTGAGCAGCAGCAATCTGGGGAAAAATTTTCTTATGGATGCCAGAGGTCAGAGGAGACCAGGCTGGTTCAAAATGAGAGAGAGGCAGCATAAACTCAAATAAAACCATTGTATAAAATAAAAAAAAAACACACCAATGAAAGCGCAACACGTCGAACCTTGAAGCAGAAGGACTGCTAAACATAAAACCACACTGGGTGCCACTCCTGCCACTTTATTAGGTACAGAAGAGCTAATAAAATGAATGCAAACACCAAAACTAAAGTTGTCCTGAGTGGTGTCTGGTAAGTGTAAACACATGCTGTGGTAAATCCCCAGATTCCCCAATAAGGAAAATGAGCAGTTATAAAAGTGAAGCGATAATTTTCCCATTTGTACTGTATGTGTTGTAGGTTGCCAGGAAAGGATGTATACATCTGGACCACCCTGCATAAGACAAAGAAACCCTTGGGGTGTCATTGAAAATTCATAGTTATTATTGCTCAAGAATTTCATGTCAACATGCAAGTGTCTCTACACTTGAAATGAACGCCCGTAGATAAAAAAATAAAAACAGGCCGCATGACAACAGGTGTTGCGTCGCTTAGTTGTGTTCATAACCGCTTAATATGATCATCTTTCAGTCATGACTCTTTGTGTGTATGTAGCACGTTTCATGTTCAGACAACAAGCGCAGCTATGATTACAGATGTGGTGAAGGTGGGATGGAAAAATAAAACTGAGCAGAGGACAGCTGTGCTTTGCCAAAAAGGAATGTGCAACAAAAAAATGTCCCTTTGTCCCAATGCAGACAGTGGAATATGCCAGAGGGCTTTGTTTTATCTAAGAACAGGAGAGAGGAGCTGTGGAAACACATGTAATGAACTAATGCTGAACGCTTAAACAGTTTTGATGAAGAATGCAGACCAAAAAAGACAGAAGTCAAATTTAACTCAGACCACAGAGAGGCAATTAAGTGTAAAATCTGAGACATACACACATATAATTGTTACTATTTAAAGTGGGTTTGGTCCCTTGTTTTCCACTGTGGAAAGCTACTGTATTAGTCTGAAATGGGCATATTAAATATCAACAAAGACAACAGACTTAAAAGGCAGTTTTCAACACAGCTTATTCAAATGGTGGCCATTTCAATAGGCTGCCTCTATTTCACTGTCCTTCAAAGACTGCAACATAAATTTCTACAGTGGTACCAACCATGAATGCAGCACTACATGTAGCCTAATAGGTTTGATTGTATTAATAGTCCCTTTGTATTCTGTTAAATGTGCCTGGGTCATATACGACATCCATGCATCTTCTACCTGGTGTAATACACCTTTTTTTTTTTTTTTTTTTTAATCTAAATAGGACAAACACAGACTGTACTAATAACATTAATTACAGTTTTTTTTTTATTATTATTCTGCTGTTCAAGTATATAAGTGTAGATCACACGAAATACCGGACACTTTAACTGTAAAGTCATTATAGCATTGCTAGAACAACAAATCTATTAGTGGCCTAAGACACTTGCACAGTGCACACTGTATATGACACTGATATATTAAATGATCCTGTAATGATTACACATGTACCAAAGCCAGTAATTAAACTACAAGGAAAACCTATGTAAAATATACCCATATCAATACAGTATACATTGTACATAATATACAGAATATGAATGTACACATTACATACATTACTTTAGTTTTTGCTCTCATTTTCAAAGAATTATGCTGACAAATTTGTTAAAAATCTGTATGAGAGTGAAAGATGCCCAATAAAGAGCATGATTATTGCACGATAAGTGAGCCTTGGGCTGGCATTTTATTGATGGCACCTTTTAGAGACGCCTTTACTGTGAGCAGTCCAAGGTGCAATCACCTGTGCAATAATCCCGCTCTTTAATCAGCATCTTGATATGCATCACCTGTGTTATTACAGTAAAAGGTGCAGTACATGTGTAGTAGTCTAAAACTGGCTCATGCACATGTTAGACTCCAAACAGCAGCAATTATGTGGCTCATTTGACAGTCAGGAACAGTATAAAGCAGGAAAACACTAGTAAGACTAAAGGTAATGTCTTTTGGTAAGGATTTCCAAATGTGCAGATGTTCCAGCTTTCAGTGTTGTTGTGATTAATGTACATGTTACAAATTTCTAGTCTACTCTTAGAACGTCAGAAACTGTCCCCAAACAAGTGCGAGACATTTAATTTCAACATTTCACCTTAGTGTATAATTTATATACCATATTATATGGACGACAAAACAGAGCACAAAAAACAAAGTTTTTGTTCGCCAATAGAAGCTGTATATCGTTGATATTACGGAGCCTCACACCCAATAAATGCTAACTTTGGGTTACATGTGTGCGAACATGTCCGTGTGCTGCTGTACCTCAGGCTGTGGGAGCAGCGGTGATCCTCCGGTGGAGTGAGCGCTCATGAGGGTAGTGACGGTGAGGATCCAGGCGGCCCTTAGGTCCCAATGCTGGGGAGATCTGCGGATCATTGCGGGACAAACACACTTTCAACACCACACTGTGCATTTCCGTACAGCTCCAATCATTTGACTCGCAGCGGAGTTCCCTCGCTGACACTGACAGAGAGCAAACTGCCGCTGTCGTATTCGGCCGACATCCCCATCCCTGTGAGAACTGAGCGGCTTCAGCCCTGTGGAGTGTTTCAGGGGAGGGAGAGCACCGCCCCTCTGCGCCCGCCCGCACAGCAGCTCAGGGCAAAACACCGGCGCACACAATGCTTTAAAACTACACTAAAAGGGGGACATCTTTACTTTCTCAATGTCACAACTGATACATTATAAACTCACAGTACACTCAGAAAAGATCACAGTTTTTTTAATATTGTTTTGGAAAAAAAAGAACCCAAGTAAAACATTTTATTTGTTCATACAAAACAATGACACGAAGTCTATCTCACAAAACATCTGTAGCTACAATCCGAGGAAATTAAAAGGATGTACATAGAAATAAAACAAAAAAAAAAAACATGCCAACAGTGCCAATCAGTCCCTTCACATTAGCTCAACACACCCACTCAGATGAAAATAGTTGAGATGCACTGTTCAAATTCAGAAGATCTGACCGATGCCAGTTTTCCCAAACTAAACCGTCCCCTCTGCTGTTAACTGAAGGGCTGGAATGGCTTCCATCTGAACAATTAGTATGGCCGGTCTCTTCTGTCGTCTCTGCGGTCACCTCTGCAGCGGAAACACAAAGACAAAGACGTCTGTTGCTGGGCTGTATCTTTTTTCAAGTTTAACACCCATCCTCCTTTTGACATTGAATGAACAGTTATGACAGTAAAATATGGTTGCTGCCACTTTTAAAATCAGTAAATTGGTCATTTTCTTTCAGTAAAGCAGACTGTCCTTCCTTTACCAACCCTTTCATTAAGGGAGAATTTCACCTTCAGTGAGCATCCCCCATCCCAAAAATATCCAAATTAGCAATAATATCAAGACCATGAATAGATTTTTCAATTTCACAAATATTCTACATCTGGGCTTCTTGGTAGGCAGGGATTTAAAATGACACTTTAAAAACATCACTGGCCATTAAGATGGCAAATAGTGTAAATGTGACTGTTTCCTATGACTGTATTTTCTAGAGGCAAATAAATAAGTCTGCAGATTTGACATTTCAACAATAACCAACCTGACAATCATTCAATTAGTTGATTACTAATTTATACAACTTAAATTGTTCTTGGTAACTTCTGCTAAAAAGGCACGAAAACATTTCATCATCCACATTTTTCTTTTGATTACTGGTTTAAACAGGACTTATGCATTGAAGTACAATTTAGAGTGATACACCATCAGTGTTGATCAATAAATGCTATTATTTTAACTCAACTATTAATAGTACAATAGACAAATAGAAGTTATACAGCTAACACTATAGTAACTATATGTTTTTCCAATGCTTCTCAGTGCACGTAATCATGCGTTCTTATAATGGAAAAAATGGATGGCTAAATAACACTACAAAGGAAAAATGAAGGTCACATGCTTGTTCATTTTGACAAACACCCATAATTTAAAGCCTGCAGATATAATACGACTATAAAATGCTGAATTACGGTTACCTTCTGAGATGAAACCAGGGCACAACATTTAAACCAAGCGAAAGACCAAAGAAATCTGTTTACTTGTCTCAGGCATCCAACCCCCTCTTCTGGTCAAATTATACAACTACAAACACTCACAGCTCATAAAAGTGCCATTTTGCAGAGGGTCCAGTTAATTGGCAATATATTAAAAAGTGTCACAAACCTTCCTCCCATCTTGTAGCCACCCCCGAAACCACCACCGCCGCCGCCACCTCCTCCGTAGCCTCCGCGGTCTCCCCCACGAAATCCACCACGACCTCTGAAGCCACCGCCTCGGTCACCGCCAAATCCTCCTCTGCCTCCACGGTCTACAAGGTAAGTTATAATCGCCAGTTAAGGTCATGTACTGATCACACACACAATGCAATTAACCATTCTCTTGTTCAGAAAATGAACAGCTTGCTGATTAAAATCATGTAAAAATCAAAAAAATAATTAAAAAAATGTTTTACCTCCACCTCCAAAACCTCCATCTCCTGGTCTAGGTGCACCACACTTGTTGCACTCCTGTCGCCGCGCAAAATTCATGTTGCCACAGGAGCTGAAGAAAGAGACCAGATAGATAGTTCAGTCATATAAACCAAGCTCCATTAATTGAGCCAAATGTTCTGGTTGCATGAATAACATAGCTCCTCCTAACCTATTTGGACAGGGCCAGTCTCCTCCCTTGATATCAAAGTTGGGTCCTCCACCACCACGTCCTCTGAAACCTTTACACAAAACAAAAACCACCATCAGTTTGAAAACTTTCTTATGTCTTGTCCCCCATCTGTGACCACTCAACTGGCACACATCACTCACCTCCTCCACCACTGCCGCCGCCGCCGCCTCCTCCTCCTCCTCCTCCTGCTGCTCCTCCACGTCCTCTTCCACCTCCCCTCTGTGTGAACTCAGCTCTACATGTGGCGAAGGATACTTTGAGGGCTTTTCCTTTGAACTCCTTGCCTAAAAACCAAACCCCGGCATGTCAAAGTTAAAGATGTAATGTCAGAGTTTAATAAAAAAAATTAAAAGAATAAAAGCCACTGTTCTCACCATTAAACCAATCAATAGCAGCCTTGGCAGAGGGTGGGTCATCATAAGATACTGTGGCTTCTCCTTTTGGCAGATTAGTGGCCTTATCATTGTAGAGTTTGATCATTGGCCGCCCAGTTTTCTTATTCACCTAATAAAAAATTAGAAAAAGGAGTAATCAGTGCTTGCCATTATACCACATGCATGAAAGATATTGAAAAGGGTTTAATGTTCAACTTCAGGTCTCAGTGTGCAACATTCAGGGTTTATTGGCAGACATTAAAAACACTTACATGTAAGAATGTTTCCAAGTGTATAATAACTTAAAAATAATTACTGTTAGAATAAGCTTTCATATATACTTTGGGAAAGAGATGTGATTTTACCACTTCCACCATTTTCCAGTTACCATGTTTCAACAGAATCCTTTGACGATAACAAAGAACAGCTCACTATTTTTGACCTAGTATGACCTGGCATTTCACTTCATCAGCTGGCAGTTAACTAGACACTTGTTTTTCAAACCCCACCCTTTCTGATATGTGAAGGCCAGTGGAGTTCCCCTACATGCTTTGGAAAGGGATGGGGAGAAGAGGAGACCTCGATTTGTTGCAATCTGCAATATCACCATAAGGTCACAAATTCTTACACTCTGGGTATTTATTTTGATTTAATACCTTGAGGACACCGATCTGCTTGAAGTAATCGCCGACTTCCTGTTCAGTGGCATCTTCTGAAAGTCCCTCAACAAAAATGGTGTTGTTGTCAGAGTTGTCCTGCTCTCCAGCAGCTGTAGAAGACAGATATCAGCCATGGTCTCAGAAGTGACTTTAGATGATTACACAAGATTACAGTGATAGTAAAACATGCAAGACATACCTGGTTCATCCCTTGAGCCATAGTCTCGAGAGCCTGTGAACAGAGGAGAGGACGGGAGGGAAAACTTAAGAATCTTAACTGCTCATACTGTTTTTTTTTTAACACACAAATTATTAACTTCATCCCTACCAATGCATTATGATAAAAGAAAACTGAATAAAAGTCCATGTTTAGAGCTCCCTGGTGGGTGTTACCGTGTTACCTTTGCATCACATACCAACACCAAGAACAAAACTGTTCTCTTTTTAGAGCTTACACCAGAAATGAAAACCACCAAAATGTCTCCAGTTTTAGAAAGCTTTCCTTCTTCGTCCTGGGAACACCTCTGTCATTTATAATCAGCCCTTGCCCTTCATGCAACAATACCATTAGTTTACAACTCAGGCTCCATGTTCTTTATTTACCATATCTGAAGTGATTTATGAGAAATCCTGAGAAAGAATTATAGGTGGTGTCACTTGGGATCTGGACATGAAAATGGTGGCATTCACTGAGTTTTTTTTTTTTAAACCCACTTTTTTTGCTATCTCAAGTTCTTTTCTCCCCCACCGACACAGTTCTGATGCTCGTCACTTACCACCGTAATTTTTGAAGCCACCACGGTCACCACCTCTGCAGAGGAAAAATTGGAGATATGATGGCTTTTCCTTTGTCCCAACTGAGAGCTCAAAGCTCCCCTACATCCCCCATCAGTATGCACTCCTGCCAGGGTGTGCGACTATGGTGAAAATGTCTCACACGAGGAATGCGTTAGTCTTTGACATTAGAGATCATTGAACAGACGACTAGGCAGCTCTGATTGAATAATCAGGCAGATGAGTGAAGACAATTATCACATGTCACTGGGTCACCATTCACAAAGAAATTTGGAACTTTATTTAAGCGACCAGATTGGATACCAAGAGCTGTAAAAACCAGCTGATGTTTTCTTATTTGTTAATTTCCTTTCAAGAAGCCAAATTGGTGTGAAGGGGTGTAGCCACTGATAAGCAATCTTCCACTGAGTGCATTAATGAGATCCTTTAACTGAGGTCCAACTTTAAGTTCATTCACTCTGAACACCTGTAGTATAAAATGTAGATCCATGTTAACACAACACACATGTTCGCCATTGTCAAATATACAACACTTGCATGAACACCGCTTGAAGGCGTAGCAGCTGAAAATGTGGATCCAGGTCTAAAAGCATCATTCTCTGTCGCAATTCCATTGTTCAATTGCCAATATTTGGTTTGTGGAGCACACAACCACACCTGAAATTGGGGGGTATGTCACTTAAAAAAAAGGACTGTTGGATATTTAACTTTAAAAGGTATGGAAGTGAAACAAAAAAAATTCTACACTGTCAACATCAAGGTGAAATTAGTAAACTGATATGAAAACTTGTTGCCAGCAATACAAAGCTGTGGTTAGGTAAGGATACATCTAAAATGGATGGGATGCCAAAAAAGGGGGTGGGTCAGTTTACATTTGCCAAAAAAAAAAATCGCAGCATAAACCATGGTGTGGAGCAGTTTTTCCATGTTCATACAATCTTAATGGAGTGCAACAGCATTTTTTGATTCTATCAGCTTAGCAAAACCATATTTCATCTAGTCTTTGAAACAGACTCATGGTGTGTCCCTTCATAATGTGTAGAAAAACTGTCTCCTGCTGAAGAGAGGACAAACCCTGTACCTGTGGTACCTTTAAGGCTTCCTTTAAAGGCAAGTTCCATCTCCATTTTCGCAAGACCCCAAGCATGAGTAGTACCTCTAACCACACCTATACACCCTTGAATAGTGATGGTTTTACTGGTTTAATACAGGAAGTCTCATTTGTGAAAACTGAATAAAGTTTTTTTTTTTTTAAATATCCAACAAGGTTCAGGAACCTGTAGAAAAATGCAGACGAGCCATAAATATGACCTAAAGAAGGTTCTCATTAGAGAAAACACAAAACTAGACTATGAAAATATTGTGCACAAAGCAGATGAGTAATATAAATAATGTGGATGGTTTGCAGTAGACGAGTGATGATGGGCTGAGAGGTAACAAGTCATAACATGTCATATAGAGGTACCTTGGGGGCAGTGGCACTGTGCAACTTACCCCATACCAGGAGGTCCGCCTCTTGCGCTTCGGTCGTATCCACCACTACCACTGCGGTCATAGCCACCACGCTCGTATCCACCACTACCACTGCGGTCATAGCCACCACGCTCGTATCCACCACTACCGCCGCGGTCATAGCTACCGCGGCCTCGGCCCCTGACGGCCCCTCCTTCTGAGCGGTCACCAGAATCGCGTCCAAACCTCCCACCCTGACCACCACCTTCACCTAATATAAAGACAGATTTATTACTATCTTAACCGGATTTACAGAAACATTTGCTTTGCATTTATAAATACTCAAGATAAGAGTCACTCATACCTTCACTCCATCTTCCATAGCTTCCACCGCTGCTGGCTTCTTGTCCCTGGCTACCATAAGAACTCTGTTGTCCAAATCCTTCTCCTACTGCACCTCCTCGGCCCTGGCCACCATATCCAGCACCACCACCTTGTTGTCCATAACTTTCTCCTCCTCGCCCCTGGCCTCCATATTGACTACCACCACCCTGTCCTTGGCTGCTGTAAGAGCTTTGTTGACCATAACTTTCTCCCGCTTGTCCCTGGCCAGGAAAGGAAGCTGGCTGCTCAAAGGACGACTTGTCACTGAACCTTTAAGTGTAAGAAAAGTGATTAGAGTCAGCCTAGGACCATAAATATTAGAAGCCACTAGTGAATTGAGGCAGGAAAGATGACGGGTATGCAATTAGGAGTGGTCAACATGAACAAAAGTTTGGGGGAATTTGACGATAACTAGTCGAAATCCTTTAAGAAACTGTCATGTCAATTGTGGCTTACAGATTATAGTTAATTATTTATCTGCTCAAAATGCAGGCTGCCATTTTATACAAATGATTACATCGTTTTATTTTTTGAAGACAACAGAAAAAAAAACGTAACCCGAATGGACGACAGGACCGACACACAGCAAGCTTAAAACCCACTAGATGTAGATGTTAACATTCACCCAGTTGTGAGTTGATGTGCCATCAAAACTGTCTTGGAGAAATTGTGTTGCTTTAATATTAGAAAACTATTCCATTGTGGCTGAAAACTCTCGCAAAAAGTTAAACATTGGTAGAATGACTGGACTTGACTGATCAGTTCCTCGCAACAGTCCATACATACTGTACACTTTACAGTCAGATAACAAAATTTAAGAAGTGTTCCCGAATAAAAGAAAGACATGGGGACTTACCCAGATGATTCTTGCCCATAATTATTAAAGGTCTGGCTTTGAGGCTGGGTATACCCTTCTGAAAGGGAGGGAAACAAACAAATCAGAAAACGAGGACAAAAAGGTTTAAAATACTATAAAACATTTTATTCCCATCTCAACTACGGATGGTTATCACTACTGTTTTATCAGTACTGTTCAGCTAGGTACTACATTTTACAAGGATTTTCTTTTTAAAAGTAAATCAGTAAAGATTTACTTTTTAATGGCTCATTCTGAACATTTGAGTATTGCAACAGTGATATTTGAAACCAGTTATTTTGAAATATAATGAATAATTGCAATAAAAATATTTAGCTTGTCGTCATTGGTTTGGACCAGCACAAGGGGGAAACGGATAAATGAATGGATGAACATGTGTCCATATATTTAGTTTAGCCATTAATTGCATTTGTCATGAATTCAATACATATACTCGGCCTGTGCTCAAACTCAAATAAAAAGATTGCGTATTTATCCATTTTCTGAATAATCATTATGATTTAACGATCAAGTCTCATCAAGTTATCCTTTTTTAAGCACCTTTAGCCCAACAGCTGATAACTTGGTGATGGTCTAGCCAGTTAAAGCCAGTCTCTTTTGAATAAGAGACCTTATTTTGCCCCATGCTGTCCTTTCATCCCAAATATACACACTCCCAAACACAAACTAACCACACAACTGATAAGAAACTTGATAAATGTTTAATGTATTTAATATTTAGCAAAGAATATATTTTTTTTATCAGATGTAGATCATTGTATATAATTGGATTGCAATGTAGACAAAATGTAGATTGGAGAGGCAGACCATTACTGTTGTTTAAGAACTGGTTACACATCCGTTTTTATTTAACAGTGATATTTTATCTGGTGGGGAAAAAAATGCAAATCACTGTACATAAATACACACCTGGTTGTGTGAAAGTGCCACTGCCATTATTTCCTTGACCATAACCCTGTAAACCAGAAAAGCTTTTAGACAAACTACAAACAAAGAACCTGTTGAAAAATTAGTATATCTAAAAGGGTGGAGCTTGGGGGGGGGGGGGGCTTACCTGTCCACCTTGCTGACCTGCATACGACCCATAGCTACAGAAAAATGACAAAATTATGTGGTTCAATTAGACAGTGCAGACAGATGTTTCTTTGTCTGTGAGGATCATGACTCAAAGCAAAAGATCTGGATTACATTTCCTCGGGATGTGGGCAATGGCCGAGGTAATTGCCAGATTTTTTGGTGGTCTGGATTCATTTGTGTTTTATTTATTTACCATTAACCTTTATAGACAGGTGGCATAGTGACATTGTGGGAAACTGGGCTGCCTTGACAAAAGGTTTGTACTTAGAGTAGTTTCTCAGGTTTAAAGATACTATCATAATTGCCAATCACAAATAATCATCCAATAACCAAGTTGTAAACAAGAGTTTATTATGGCCCACGGTGTTAGGGAGTAACACAGGTTTGGAAACTGTGTTCTTGGCAGATGTTAGCACTTCAACAATTAAAGGAAAACAAATGTTTTGCAAGAACAATACATTTATGTTAATAAAACTTAGTTCAAATTATGAACTAAGTTTGATTGCTTCACCTATGCTTATTTTGGCAACACGAGTTGTCTGCTAAACATGAACATGTGTAGCGACAGAAAGACGATTACCTTTGTGAGCCACTGCCATACTGACCGTAGCCTGAATCTGGGGAAGGGGGATACACAAAGGCGATTATTGAAACAGAAAATGGGGAAAGATGATAGGTAACGACGAAGACAAATGCGAGTAGTGCGACTGTTGGCTGTGGAAGGAATTTCCAGATTGCAGTGGGACAGGCCCGTCACCACGCCAATCCAGGAAAATGGCGCTCAATTTGGTCTCGGCTGGGTGTAAATGGTGAAACGAAACTCACCACCATCATCATGATCTTAAATAGTCAAGCTTGCTCGATGATTTACACTTAACTCTCACGTAAACGCGAAAATAACTGCTATGTCACATCACTGAAATAATTCAGTTAGAGCAAAAACGTTAATGAGAAACGTAACCGTCGTTGTAAACAAAAGGAGCAGGCGTCTTGTTGACGGTGACGCGGTTATACTTAATCCACGTTATATCCACAATTTAACACTTAAAACTGACTGAATTGTTGTTGACTTTACAAGTGTTCTTTAAGTATATTCTGAGAGAAAAAAAACAGTTGAACACATGCCCGGCGAAGCTAACTTGACCGTGCAGATGAAAAGACTCGCCATGTTATAGACGGAGCCCTGGCCTCGCGGTTAGCAGCTAATTTAGCTCCAGTGCTAATCGAAAGCACTTTTCATTAGCCAAACACAAACGCGCAAAACAACGGCAGACGAATCACAAACGCGTTACTCACCAGTGGCCATTGTGAAATGCTATGTTTGTGTAGTTTTAAAAAAGGTCGAAGAAGCCTGATTGTTTGGAATTGCAGATAAAAGCCGTGTTGAACATATACGCAGCGGAGAACAGAGCCGAGAACACTGCGGCACTTCCTTTATTCACGTGCCCTGCCTCCTTCTTCTTCTTCTTCCTCCTTCTCTGATGGGTTTACAGGCTGTTGGCAAGGCGCACTACCGCCACCTAACGGAGATATGTTTTATAATTCACATAATGCATGAATTTGCGTGTCTTGCTTTTTGGCGTATATGATATGCAAAAACAGTTTCACCAAAAAATATAAATGAAAATAATAGATTTAACTCTCATTGAGCCACGACATCAACTCTTCATTTGACCCGTTAAGTTTAATACAGTCTATTTAATACGTTTATTACCCTAACCCTAACCCTTATAAAAGAAAAAAGAATAAAAGATAAACAAGACTGACTGGCACATGAAAGACACTTTTTCTGCTTGCATTCTGACACTGTAACTCACTTTAGTGACAGTCAGTACCTCTCAGTGCCTAGTTTAATAATTAAATTAGACCTTTAATGTTACTACAGCTGCTTTTTTGCATTTTGACTTTATTGAAAACAAGTTTTAGGGTTGCAATGATAACTCAAGAAATATTTAAAAAATTATATTTATTTATACATTTCAAACAAGAATCCTACACAAATCCAACCTCATAAACATATGGCTCTAGAGCAGGGGTCGGCAACCTTTAGGATGAAAAGAGCCTACGATATGTATATATATATATATATATATATATACATATATATATACATATATGTATATACATACATATATATATATATGTTAACAATTTGGATTCAAAGATGGACAGGACTCCCAATGTGTTCTTCATGTACACATTACTGTATTTAAATGGCCACTTCACCCAAAGAATATACTGCTTTTTATTACTGATGTAGTCTTAGGTTAGTAGGGTTAGGGTTATTTCACAATTCCACAACAACAGAGAAAGTAAGGATTTAAAAAAAAAAAAAAAAAGACAAAAATCGTCACTTCCTTCAAATAAAATAAAAGCCCTACTCTTCTCTTTAGTGTGTTTTAGTCAACACAGCAGCATCATATACATTTAATCAAGGCTTTTTAATATTGCATTTGACGTAGATATTGGATGTGATGCACAAAATATTACAACACTTTGTATTTATCGCCTTGATCGCTAAAGCCACATGCAGACCCCTGTTAAAGCCAGAATTAAACTGCTGATGATCTGGGGAGTCTTTCTGCCAATATACCAGTGCCCGAGCACTCACTGCCCAGTCATAGTCTTTAATTAGTGGAAAACCTATAAGCCCATTATCTGGGGAGTCCCAGAGTGGACCGAAAAACATGTTTTTTAGATAATCGATGTTTTTTGTAACCCCAAATAAAATCAAAAATAAAAGTCTCCAGCTTCTTAAGAACTTTGGTAAGGTTACCATTTTGATGGTGCGCACTCTGCCTCCTCAGAGCCTCCAACAGGTAGAAAGAAAGGCCATTCAGACTTTTTTTTCGAACTGGAGTGATTGAACATTCTAAGCAAAGGCTAGAATCTCCTGTAATCTAGATCATGATAAAATACATTTAAAGTATTGGAATATATCTTAGTCAAATATATAGAGAGTAATATTATTATCTATGAAGGAAATTAGAATGCAGCACCAGTTAATCTAAAAAAAAAAAAGACACCATGAAGAAAACAATACAATTTTATTCATTAAAAAAAGCACGCTTTCATGCAATCAAATAATTACATCATAATGTGGAATGACATAAAAGGACATCACTGGTCAAATAGAAATTATTATTTTTTTGAGATCAGAAACAGATGAGCACAAAAAAATACATTTATAAAGAAGACTGAAGCTTCAGGGTTGCAACGATTAATTGTATATATATATATATATATATATATATATATATATATATACACACACATATATACATATATATATATATATATATATATATATATATATATATATATATATATATATATAAGTAAGGCAGTGTAGAGTAAAGGCACAGGCTGCAGTTAAACTGTTTGACTGACCTCACCAAACGCCAGGCAGTTTGATATGATTGGTCATCCTTTCTATGTAGTGATGCATAAGTGATTGGTCAAATCATAATAATAATATTAAAGTACAAATAATGCCAGCCAGCTGTGAAACCAATGCTCATCTCTCTGTTGCCCATCAGAAGCACATAAAACTAGATAAAGCACTCGGAGAGAACATTTTCTTCATACATCGCCCAAAATGACCTCAAAATCCATTCACGACGTTTTGAGTTATGCTGCTCACTTCTCAAAGAAATGGATAAAAACACCACTCTCTTGGTGAAGGCAATAAACTATCACTATTGAGGAGGTTAGATCTTGTTTCAATTCAAATATTCAAACACTTTACAACAACACAGGTTCCTACAAATTCATTTGCATTATGTTTAATGACAGGGTTTATTTGAAAGATGACAAATGTTAATCATAATTTTATTTTTCTTCTATAAATGGTGTTCCCTTTGCAACTGTAGGTTACCACTATCATATCATATTGTGCATATAAGGTAAGATCCCTTGTCAAAAAAAAAAAACGTTGAGATTAAAAATGTACCAATGATGTCAAGCTGTCGTAGCAAATACTTCGTCGACGCCTCTCACAAAGTTTTTAAAACTGTATTTTTAAGATGACAAAGTAGGGCTAGATCATCTCTTGAGGATAAGTAACGAATGCTGAGACTGCTGGAAGGGGAGCAGACAACACTCGTATTCATCTAGACGTGTTATGATAATGAAAGTCATGAACGCTTCATGACGGCAAACTGAACAAGCACTAGAATTTTTCTGTTAAAATTGTCGTGTTCACAGTGGAATTAAGTTATGTACATATACGTACATGTTGGACTGAAAACAGATGGGACAGGCTCATACGAAAAAGGTGTCAAATCAAAATGAAATCTGAAACGACAGTGCCAATTGTCGTGAGTTCACTCAAGCCAGCAGAGGTTTCCACATTTGATTGGACGGCCCAGAATGTTTATCGAACAGCCAATTACACTTATTCATTAATTCACAAGCACCTCCATTTTGGGTTATTGTAGTTTGGTCTGTGACTCTGGCTCAAGCAAGGACTCTAACAGACATTATGGTGGTATGGTAAACAGAAAAATACAGATTGAAATTGCCCAATGGATTTATAACAACCTGCTGCTGAGGTAGGGTTTGCCTGATGGTATTCTGCTACCTGTGGCTTTCATGAACCAAAGTGTGTTTGTGTGTGTACACAACAGACATACAGTATAAAAAGAAAAAAAAAAAGAACCCCACTTGAGCAGTCAGAAAGAGGCCATTAAAGGCTCTTTAACTCCACACGTCTTGTGAGTAGCGTCCCTTGGCCATCAGTTTTTTGACGTAATCTGTGGACTGGGTGCGTGTCATGCCTCCCATTTCTTCTGCGATCTCATAGAAGGATGTCTGCACATCTCTAGCCATGTTCCTTGCATCCCTGAATCAGGAAAAAAAGTCAATTAAGGTTTGTTCTTCTCACGATTGTAGTGTTTATAATAATAAGAATGTCAGATTTGAGGACAGTTTCATTTAAAGTAAAATAGAATATAATTTGCATCAGTCAGACTTTCATTGTTCCACTCAAAAATTAAAAAAAGTATCATTTTATCTAGTGGCACTTACCCGCAGATGTAGATGTGAGCATTGTTTGTATGAATCAACTTCCAAAGGTGCTCCTTGCTTTTCTTTAAGAGATGCTGCACGTAAACCTGTATTTAAAAGAATGAGAAGACAACAAAAAACCTATTGTCAAAAACTTCAAAATGCCCATTTAAAACACTAAGTAAAGGCCTGGGTTTCAACAGGTTCTCCTCTACCAAGCAATACAATTAGAGCAGTTTCATAAGTATCATAAACGCAGCCTATCAGCATAGGTGATTCAGTCATACCTTGTGCTCCTGGTCCCTGGAGAAGGCGACGTTGAGCTGTGTTAGGACTCCAGTCTTCTCTGCTTCCTCCAGCTCCTCCTGGTACAGATAATCCTCATTCTTATGCCTGCAGCCAAAAAACATCACCGTCTCTCCAACCTCCTTTGCTATAAACAGAAGCAAAACAAAAGTGATCATTGATTTACCACATTCACCATGTTATAAAAACAGCCAAACTCTTTACTCTGCAGCAGCAAAGTACATTTGTGCAATCTGACTGGCTCATCGTGCATTAGTGGGTTCATGCCCACTCTCTCGGAATGAGTGCTCTATACAATGATAAGATGGTTAACATGTTTGGTGTTCTACTAATTATCCTTTCTTTGAGAAACAAACGTATGCGGCTTCTGTAAATACCTTGCTCCTTGAGCCAGGCCCTCTCCTGGATGAAGCCCATGAAGGAGCGATTCCAGTCCAGGACCAATCATGATGACAGGGTTGGTGGCTTTGAAGGGTAGGCGGAACTGAGACTTACGGATGAACATGGGCACAGTGGATTTGTGGCCGTTGTCAGTGATCTGTTTATTCTTCAGCCAGGTCTGGTGGCAACTCCCTTGTTAGTGCGGCCTGTCTTGGTCTTGTACTCCACCACTACGGCACAAATGTGGATGCTGTTTGGGTGAACCTAAATAACAGAGGAGAGTTAATAATGGCCTCATCGGATTTAACCCTTT